>NW_027094092.1:62268647-62381147 GCF_029207755.1 Chamaea fasciata
AATTTTTACTTTATTTCAGTTTTTTATTGCCTTTTAAATTTCTTTTTATTTTTTATTGTTTATATTTTATTGTTTCTTTTATTGTTTATACTTTATTGTTTCTTTCATTGTTTATAGTTTATTGTTTCTTTTATTATATCTTCTGTTGTTTCTTTATTTGATTTTTTATTTTTAAATTTATCGTTTGCATTCATTTTTAAAATGTTACTGGTTTTAAATTTTTTATCTTATTTTTTTCTTTTATTTTTTAAATTTCATTTTACATTTTTCGCCTGACTAAATTTTATTTCCTCATTTTATTTAATTTTATATTGAATTTAATCTTTAATTTTATTATTCATATTTAATTTTATTATTTATTTAGTATAAATATATAAAAATTATATATTTATTTTATTATTCTTTAATTTTATTGTTTTGTTATACCTAATTTTGCTTTACCTTATTTACTACTATTTTTAATTTTTTTTTAATTTAATGATGCCGTACCTTATTTTATTTTCCCTTATTTCATTTATTTTACCTGATTTTACCTCATTAGACCAAGGCAGAAGAAGGAGTTGGCCTCGGTGAACGCTGATTTCCCTTTGCCACAGGAACTCTGGGAATCTTCCCATGGCAACTGGATCCCAAATGGAGCCCAGCTGCAATGGGAACTCCCCTTCACGCACAGCAATCAGCAATTCCTTCTTTTTTTCCCCCAGTTCCATCATTCCTGGCTCCCTCTGGAGCTGCTGGGATGGCAGGAGAGGAGGATCTGCATCAGGAGGGAACACCCCGAGCTCATCAATCCCTGCCCTGAAGGACGGACCCGGCTCCAATTCACATTTTGGGGGTCATTCAGTGATAGAAATTACCAGATTTGGACCAGATTTGGACATTTCCATTTGCAGAAAAAGCCGTTTTTTCTCCTCCTGGCATCCCTGGGAGGGAAGAGGATTTTGTGGGGAAGAGCAGAAGGAATGGGCTGGATCCCTGGATCCAGGGGTCTCCCTGTCTGGGAATGATGGAGCTGGGAGCTGCAGGCACCAGGGATGGGGCAGGGACCTGGCACAAATTAAATTTGCTGGGCAGGGAATCAGCTGGGCTGGGCCAAGTTGTGTCCCAAAGGAGTCTGATCAGTCCGGGGCTCCTGTGTCGGGTGGCACTCAGGGGGATTTTTATTGTTATCCCACATTCCAAACCCCAGTGCACTGGAATTCCTGGCTCTTTCCTGCTCCAAGGTCAGGGAGAATAAAACTCAGGAGACATTTTTGAGGCCTCGCTCTGAAATTGATTATCCTTATCTATTACAAACTCACGAGGTGAGAGCTCTCTCTAACAAGTCCGGAAAGTGAGATGAAATGGTGTCTGTTCAGGGCTGTTTAAGTCCCAATTATCCAATAAACAGCGGACATCTATATTATTTATGCTCCTAATCCAATTATGATCACCCAAAACCTGCAATGCGGACTTCTTTCACCCAGTTACAGAAAACCACCCAGATTTGTGAAGAAGAAGGAGGAAGGAGATGCAAAAAGACAACTAATCCACACCCAAAGTTCTCCGTTTGGCTCATATGTATTGCTATACACCAAAATCCCAAATTCTAAATTTCTAGGACTCCAACTCCAGCGGTTTTAAACTCACCCACTGTTCCAGGTGTGCCAGGCGCTGGAGTTGTCGCGGATGGTTTTATGGGATGGGGCTGGTTCCTACAAACCGAGAAATCCTTAATCCATCGTGGCATGGGGGGTGAGCTCTGCCCCCTCATCTGTGGATTCATTTTCCTCTGGACTTGTTCCAACTGCTTTGAACCCCTGGAGTGGGAAAAAAAAAAAAAATCTCCTTTATCCCCTTGCTCCTCGTGCAGCATTTCCTGAGGGAAGTTCTCACCAGGGTCAGGTTAGAAGAGAGCGTTTTAGGGATAACTCACTGGAGCTCCCTGCTGGAATTTGGGATCCTTTCTGCTGCCCCAGCTGCTCCAAGGGCCAGCAGACCCTGGGATCAGGAGCCCATGGGCTCAGGGCGGTGACCGAGGTTCTCCAGCCCGGGGACTCCCCACACAAACCACAAGGTGCTGCCCCAGTCCAGGCTGTATTTTCACTCCCTTTGGAGCATTAATTGCCCGTTTTAATGAGCCGTCTGATGATGGAAGGATCATCACTGGGCTGGGGGCTGTCCCTGATGGGGCACAGGAGCTGATCCCGATCAGCCCCCCGGGCCTGGGCAGGATAATTAACATCCCCGAGCTTTTCTCATTCTGGAGGGCTTCAGATGACAGCCAGTGGGAGAGAGGGATCAGCTCCTGATCCCAGCACTGCTCCCTGAGCCCCCCGGGTGTTCTGGCTGTGACACTGAGCACAGAGGATCTGTCCTTCTGTCCCTGCTCCAGAGCCGCGGCCAGCTGGCAGGACAGGGACGTCCCATTTTTTTTGTATCCATCAGTAGGACTTTTTATATTATAGATGACCAGAGTAAAGCACTTCTGGCTCTTGCTGGAATCTGGATATTGGATATATCTGGGGGCAGATATTTAATCCAAGAAATTGCATTAAATTTATTTTTCCCATTACCTTTTTTTCCTTCTATTTCAACCTGTTCTTTCCTGGGATTTCGTGCAGCATCGTGTTCCAGCGCAGCATTTAAATGGGATAAATGCAAATAATTTATATCTCTAAAGTGCTTTTCCTTGTGCCCAAGAGGAACCGCATCCCCTCCACCGCAGCAGCAGCATCCTGGCTGTGGCACAGCGCAGGTGACACAGCTCGTGACAATGCCTGTGACAAATAAACCCCTCCAAGCCTTTCCCAGCAGCTGAGAGAATCAAAACCGACTCGAAATTCATCGCTGCGCTGCCTTGTGAGGGCTGGCAGGTGACACAGCTCCTGTAATTCCGAGTACATCCTTCCCCGGGGTTCTGCGTGGATGCCGAGGGCCCCTCGGAGCCTGTCAGCCAGGGAAGTTCATTTCCAGGGATAACACACTTCTTCCCAGGGATGCGCAATGGGTTTTATTCATGGGCTCGCTTCAGTAAAAAGCTTTCAGGTTTCTATTTTCGACGCTCCCAGCCTTGCTCCCGGCGCTTATTTTGGTTTTTTATCCGCGTGCATTCCGCAGATAACGCTGGGGTTCAGCAGCCTTCATTAGGAGGGAGCCTCGGGAGCCTCGGAGAGGCACAGCCTGAGCTCAGAAATGCTGAGTTGGGGGTGAGCACAGGCAGCTGGGGTAATTTTGTTGATTTATTCCCTGTTTTCAGGATGGGAGGTGGATGTGGGAAGGTGCTGGGTGCAGAACACATCAAACACGGCTCAAACAGAGCAGGGGAGGAGAGGAGCTGCCCCTGGAAGTGTCCAAAGCCAGGCTGGACAGGGCTTGGAGCAGCCTGGGATGGTGGAAGGTATCCCTGCCATGGCAGGGGGTGGGATAAATGGGATTTCAGGTCTCTCCCAACCCAAACCATTCCAGAATTCCATGAAAACTCCGTCCCAGCCCTGATGTGGGAGGAGCTCGGGGGTGCTGAGCTGGCCCAGCAGCTTTGGTGCCCTCCTCGTGCCCAGTTCGAGTTAATTCTGCCTAAACCAAACCCAAACGGAGCTTCTGAAGGTGAGGATTAATGGGATGAGCCAAGCAGGGACTGGGAGGGGTGGGATTGCCTTGGAGAAACACAGGGCTGCACACCAGCGGAGGATTTATCCTGAGGGACGGGGCTGCCACAAGGACAAGAGGATTTCAAGTGTCAGGCTGAAAAGCAGGAGAAAGTTTCTGGCATTCATTAAAAGAAAGAATAAATCCTGGCAGGAAAAGGAGGGGAAAAGGATGTATTTGTTTGAAGTTCAGCAGTTTAAGAAAACAATCCCAGGGTGTGACCCCATGGGAATACATCAAATATTCTGGATGGATCCTTCTCCCATGGGATTGACAGGGCAGGAACAGTCCGTGGGGGCTTGGGGAAACTCCAGCCCATCTTAATGACCCTCTATGCCGCAATTCAGCGAAATTTTCCAGAACCCAACATTTTAGTGAGCAATTGTTCTTAGAAGTCGCTGGCAGAGCAGTTAAAATAAACTCATCACTCCTCAATATTCCACTTTTTCTTCCCGGGCTTGTTTCCCCATATTTGAACTTTATTCTGGGAATAATAAATAGACTTTTCTGCACACGAGCAACAAAAATGTCACACGAAAAGCAGGCTGAATATTTAACTGAAGTTTAAACTTGTCATTCAATGAGCTGATAATAAATGCCATAAGCTATTCAGCTTTCAAATTAAATCCCTGAGCAAATGTTGTGAGAGAAGGGGGCTGATTTATCCCTGTGTACGACTTTATTTGCTGGGAAATTTCAATATCTAAGTCACAGCACTTCTGGAAAAAAAAAAAAAGCCTTAAATCAAGATTTTCCATTGACAACTTAATCTGGTAACATGAGCTGATGAAGATGGTCTGGTATCTTGACTATTGAGTTATTTCCCAGGCTTCTATTTTTCTTGCTTGGAAATTTGCTTTGCCAACTGCCTGAAAAGTCATTTTTATTATGATGGGGTTTTTATTTTCACATAATTTTGCAGGTTGTTTACTGGGAATGAGAGGAGAATGGGGTTAAAAGAGACGTGATGGACACATGATGGATACCTCTCCTGCCTGCTGGTTTTTCTGATAGTTACGGGTAATAAATTCCAACTTCTAAGGCAAAGAAAATTATCCAGGGAGGGGCAAACCCCAGGAACCCTCCCTGAGAGTCCCTCAACACTGCAGCACTCAAGGGTGAGAGGAAGATCTGAAGAAATCAGTTCTGGGTTCACATCTGCACTAAAAATACCTAAATCTGGTCAGATATTTGTGATTCTTCTCAGACTTCCACTTCAGCTGTGCCGGGGATGCTCAGGTCGGACATCAGCAGGAATTTCCCCATGGAAAGGGTGCTCAGACCTTGGCAGGGGCTCAGGGAGGTTTGGAGTGCCCATCCCTGCAGGTGTCCAAGGAGGAACTGGACTTTGGCGTGGGTGAAAAGGAGAAGGGAATACAGAGGACCGCACCCCCGATAATTAACAGCTGTGTTAATTACCCAATACAGCCTCGCCACTGATGAGTCAGAGCTGTATCCAATAAAGACAAGTGTGATAAAAGGGAGTGGGTGAGTTGGTGAGGGGGATCATGGAGAAGAAGGAGCCTGGGGAGAGAGATCCTGACTGCTGTGGGCTCAGTCTGGGTCTGCAGTTAGAGCTGTTGTTGGAACCTGCAGTCACAGTGTGGCTGGGTAAAAGCCTGCAGTCAGTCTGCACACCAATCCCTGCAGTCACAGTGTGTGCACACCAATCCCTGCAGTCACAGTGTCACACCAATCCCTGCAGTCACAGTCCCACCAATCCT
Source organism: Chamaea fasciata (assembly GCF_029207755.1). Lineage (NCBI taxonomy): Eukaryota > Metazoa > Chordata > Aves > Passeriformes > Sylviidae > Chamaea > Chamaea fasciata. The sequence goes on from NW_027094092.1 coordinate 62,273,999, forward strand.
GCAGTCACAGTCTCACACCAATCCCTGCAGTCACAGTGTCACACCAATCCCTGCAGTCACAGTCACACCAATCCCTGCAGTCACAGTCTCACACCAATCCCTGCAGTCACAGTGTGTCACACCAATCCCTGCAGTCACAGTCTCACACCAATCCCTGCAGTCACAGTCACACCAATCCTGCAGTCACAGTCTCACACCAATCCCTGCAGTCACAGTGTCACACCAATCCCTGCAGTCACAGTGTGTGCACACCAATCCCTGCAGTCACAGTGTCACACCAATCCCTGCAGTCACAGTCACACCAATCCCTGCAGTCACAGTGTCACACCAATCCCTGCAGTCACAGTGTCACACCAATCCTGCAGTCACAGTCTCACACCAATCCCTGCAGTCACAGTGTCACACCAATCCCTGCAGTCACAGTGTGTGCACACCAATCCCTGCAGTCACAGTGTCACACCAATCCCTGCAGTCACAGTGTGTGCACACCAATCCCTGCAGTCACAGTCACACCAATCCCTGCAGTCACAGTCACACCAATCCTGCAGTCACAGTGTGTGCACACCAATCCCTGCAGTCACAGTGTCACACCAATCCTGCAGTCACAGTCACACCAATCCTGCAGTCACAGTGTCACACCAATCCCTGCAGTCACAGTCACACCAATCCTGCAGTCACAGTGTGCACACCAATCCCTGCAGTCACAGTCACACCAATCCCTGCAGTCACAGTCACACCAATCCTGCAGTCACAGTCACACCAATCCTGCAGTCACAGTGTGTGCACACCAAACCCTGCAGTCACAGTGTCACACCAATCCTGCAGTCACAGTCACACACCAATCCCTGCAGTCACAGTGTGTGCACACCAATCCCTGCAGTCACAGTCACACCAATCCTGCAGTCACAGTCTCACACCAATCCCTGCAGTCACAGTGTCACACCAATCCCTGCAGTCACAGTGTGTGCACACCAATCCCTGCAGTCACAGTGTCACACCAATCCCTGCAGTCACAGTGTGTGCACACCAATCCCTGCAGTCACAGTCACACCAATCCCTGCAGTCACAGTCACACCAATCCTGCAGTCACAGTGTGTGCACACCAATCCCTGCAGTCACAGTGTCACACCAATCCTGCAGTCACAGTCACACCAATCCTGCAGTCACAGTGTCACACCAATCCCTGCAGTCACAGTCACACCAATCCTGCAGTCACAGTGTGCACACCAATCCCTGCAGTCACAGTCACACCAATCCCTGCAGTCACAGTCACACCAATCCTGCAGTCACAGTCACACCAATCCCTGCAGTCACAGTCACACCAATCCCTGCAGTCACAGTGTGTGCACACCAATCCCTGCAGTCACAGTCACACCAATCCCTGCAGTCACAGTCACACCAATCCCTGCAGTCACAGTCTCACACCAATCCCTGCAGTCACAGTCACACCAATCCCTGCAGTCACAGTCACACCAATCCTGCAGTCACAGTGTCACACCAATCCCTGCAGTCACAGTCACACCAATCCTGCAGTCACAGTGTGTGCACACCAATCCCTGCAGTCACAGTGTCACACCAATCCCTGCAGTCACAGTGTGTGCACACCAATCCCTGCAGTCACAGTCACACCAATCCCTGCAGTCACAGTCACACCAATCCCTGCAGTCACAGTGTCACACCAATCCCTGCAGTCACAGTCACACCAATCCCTGCAGTCACAGTCACACCAATCCTGCAGTCACAGTCACACACCAATCCCTGCAGTCACAGTCACACCAATCCCTGCAGTCACAGTCACACCAATCCCTGCAGTCACAGTCACACCAATCCTGCAGTCACAGTGTGTGCACACCAATCCCTGCAGTCACAGTCACACCAATCCCTGCAGTCACAGTGTGTCACACCAATCCTGCAGTCACAGTCACACCAATCCTGCAGTCACAGTGTGTGCACACCAATCCCTGCAGTCACAGTGTCACACCAATCCTGCAGTCACAGTGTGTGCACACCAATCCCTGCAGTCACAGTGTCACACCAATCCCTGCAGTCACAGTGTCACACCAATCCCTGCAGTCACAGTGTGTGCACACCAATCCCTGCAGTCACAGTCACACCAATCCTGCAGTCACAGTCACACCAATCCTGCAGTCACAGTCACACCAATCCCTGCAGTCACAGTCACACCAATCCTGCAGTCACAGTCACACCAATCCCTGCAGTCACAGTCACACCAATCCCTGCAGTCACAGTCACACCAATCCTGCAGTCACAGTCACACCAATCCTGCAGTCACAGTCACACCAATCCCTGCAGTCACAGTGTGTGCACACCAATCCCTGCAGTCACAGTCACACCAATCCCTGCAGTCACAGTCACACCAATCCCTGCAGTCACAGTCTCACACCAATCCCTGCAGTCACAGTCACACCAATCCTGCAGTCACAGTCTCACACCAATCCCTGCAGTCACAGTGTCACACCAATCCCTGCAGTCACAGTGTGTCACACCAATCCCTGCAGTCACAGTCACACCAATCCTGCAGTCACAGTGTGTGCACACCAATCCCTGCAGTCACAGTGTCACACCAATCCCTGCAGTCACAGTGTGTGCACACCAATCCCTGCAGTCACAGTCACACCAATCCTGCAGTCACAGTCACACCAATCCTGCAGTCACAGTGTCACACCAATCCCTGCAGTCACAGTCACACCAATCCCTGCAGTCACAGTCACACCAATCCTGCAGTCACAGTCACACACCAATCCCTGCAGTCACAGTCACACCAATCCCTGCAGTCACAGTCACACCAATCCCTGCAGTCACAGTGTCACACCAATCCCTGCAGTCACAGTCACACCAATCCTGCAGTCACAGTCTCACACCAATCCCTGCAGTCACAGTGTGTCACTCCAATCCCTGCAGTCACAGTCTCACACCAATCCCTGCAGTCACAGTGTCACACCAATCCCTGCAGTCACAGTCACACCAATCCCTGCAGTCACAGTCACACCAATCCTGCAGTCACAGTCACACACCAATCCCTGCAGTCACAGTCACACCAATCCCTGCAGTCACAGTCACACCAATCCCTGCAGTCACAGTCACACCAATCCTGCAGTCACAGTGTGTGCACACCAATCCCTGCAGTCACAGTCACACCAATCCCTGCAGTCACAGTGTGTCACACCAATCCCTGCAGTCACAGTCACACCAATCCTGCAGTCACAGTGTGTGCACACCAATCCCTGCAGTCACAGTGTCACACCAATCCTGCAGTCACAGTGTGTGCACACCAATCCCTGCAGTCACAGTGTCACACCAATCCCTGCAGTCACAGTCACACCAATCCTGCAGTCACAGTGTCACACCAATCCCTGCAGTCACAGTCACACCAATCCTGCAGTCACAGTCACACCAATCCTGCAGTCACAGTCACACCAATCCCTGCAGTCACAGTCACACCAATCCTGCAGTCACAGTCACACCAATCCCTGCAGTCACAGTCACACCAATCCCTGCAGTCACAGTCACACCAATCCTGCAGTCACAGTCACACCAATCCTGCAGTCACAGTCACACCAATCCCTGCAGTCACAGTGTGTGCACACCAATCCCTGCAGTCACAGTCACACCAATCCCTGCAGTCACAGTCACACCAATCCCTGCAGTCACAGTCTCACACCAATCCCTGCAGTCACAGTCACACCAATCCTGCAGTCACAGTCTCACACCAATCCCTGCAGTCACAGTGTCACACCAATCCCTGCAGTCACAGTGTGTCACACCAATCCCTGCAGTCACAGTCACACCAATCCTGCAGTCACAGTGTGTGCACACCAATCCCTGCAGTCACAGTGTCACACCAATCCCTGCAGTCACAGTGTGTGCACACCAATCCCTGCAGTCACAGTCACACCAATCCTGCAGTCACAGTCACACCAATCCTGCAGTCACAGTGTCACACCAATCCCTGCAGTCACAGTCACACCAATCCCTGCAGTCACAGTCACACCAATCCCTGCAGTCACAGTCACACCAATCCTGCAGTCACAGTCTCACACCAATCCCTGCAGTCACAGTCACACCAATCCCAGCAGTCACAGTCTCACACCAATCCCTGCAGTCACAGTGTGTCACTCCAATCCCTGCAGTCACAGTCTCACACCAATCCCTGCAGTCACAGTCACACCAATCCTGCAGTCACAGTGTCACACCAATCCCTGCAGTCACAGTGTCACACCAATCCCTGCAGTCACAGTGTGTCACACCAATCCCTGCAGTCACAGTCACACCAATCCTGCAGTCACAGTGTGTGCACACCAATCCCTGCAGTCACAGTGTCACACCAATCCTGCAGTCACAGTCACACCAATCCTGCAGTCACAGTGTCACACCAATCCCTGCAGTCACAGTCACACCAATCCTGCAGTCACAGTGTGCACACCAATCCCTGCAGTCACAGTCACACCAATCCCTGCAGTCACAGTCTCACACCAATCCCTGCAGTCACAGTCACACCAATCCTGCAGTCACAGTGTCACACCAATCCCTGCAGTCACAGTCACACCAATCCTGCAGTCACAGTGTCACACCAATCCCTGCAATCACAGTGTCACACCAATCCTGCAGTCACAGTGTGTGCACACCAATCCCTGCAGTCACAGTGTCACACCAATCCCTGCAGTCACAGTGTCACACCAATCCCTGCAGTCACAGTCACACCAATCCCTGCAGTCACAGTCACACCAATCCCTGCAGTCACAGTCACACCAATCCCTGCAGTCACAGTCACACCAATCCCTGCAGTCACAGTCACACCAATCCTGCAGTCACAGTGTGTGCACACCAATCCTGCAGTCACAGTGTCACACCAATCCCTGCAGTCACAGTGTGTGCACACCAATCCCTGCAGTCACAGTCACACCAATCCTGCAGTCACAGTGTCACACCAATCCCTGCAGTCACAGTCACACCAATCCTGCAGTCACAGTCACACCAATCCCTGCAGTCACAGTCACACCAATCCCTGCAGTCACAGTCACACCAATCCTGCAGTCACAGTGTGTGCACACCAATCCCTGCAGTCACAGTGTCACACCAATCCCTGCAGTCACAGTGTCACACCAATCCCTGCAGTCACAGTGTGTGCACACCAATCCCTGCAGTCACAGTCACACCAATCCTGCAGTCACAGTGTGTGCACACCAATCCCTGCAGTCACAGTGTCACACCAATCCCTGCAGTCACAGTGTCACACCAATCCTGCAGTCACAGTCACACCAATCCCTGCAGTCACAGTGTGTGCACACCAATCCCTGCAGTCACAGTCACACCAATCCTGCAGTCACAGTCTCACACCAATCCCTGCAGTCACAGTCACACCAATCCTGCAGTCACAGTCACACCAATCCCTGCAGTCACAGTGTGTCACACCAATCCCTGCAGTCACAGTGTCACACCAATCCTGCAGTCACAGTGTGTGCACACCAATCCTGCAGTCACAGTCACACACCAATCCCTGCAGTCACAGTCACACCAATCCCTGCAGTCACAGTCTCACACCAATCCCTGCAGTCACAGTCACACCAATCCTGCAGTCACAGTGTGTGCACACCAATCCCTGCAGTCACAGTGTCACACCAATCCTGCAGTCACAGTGTGTGCACACCAATCCCTGCAGTCACAGTCACACCAATCCTGCAGTCACAGTCACACCAATCCCTGCAGTCACAGTCACACCAATCCCTGCAGTCACAGTCACACCAATCCTGCAGTCACAGTCTCACACCAATCCCTGCAATCACAGTCACACCAATCCCTGCAGTCACAGTCTCACACCAATCCCTGCAGTCACAGTGTGTCACTCCAATCCCTGCAGTCACAGTCTCACACCAATCCCTGCAGTCACAGTCACACCAATCCTGCAGTCACAGTCACACCAATCCCTGCAGTCACAGTCACACACCAATCCCTGCAGTCACAGTGTGTCACACCAATCCCTGCAGTCACAGTCACACCAATCCTGCAGTCACAGTGTGTGCACACCAATCCCTGCAGTCACAGTGTCACACCAATCCTGCAGTCACAGTCACACCAATCCTGCAGTCAAAGTGTCACACCAATCCCTGCAGTCACAGTCACACCAATCCTGCAGTCACAGTGTGCACACCAATCCCTGCAGTCACAGTCACACCAATCCCTGCAGTCACAGTCACACCAATCCTGCAGTCACAGTGTCACACCAATCCCTGCAGTCACAGTGTCACACCAATCCCTGCAGTCACAGTGTGTCACACCAATCCCTGCAGTCACAGTCACACCAATCCTGCAGTCACAGTGTGTGCACACCAATCCCTGCAGTCACAGTGTCACACCAATCCTGCAGTCACAGTCACACCAATCCTGCAGTCACAGTGTCACACCAATCCCTGCAGTCACAGTCACACCAATCCTGCAGTCACAGTGTGCACACCAATCCCTGCAGTCACAGTCACACCAATCCCTGCAGTCACAGTTACACCAATCCTGCAGTCACAGTCACACCAATCCCTGCAGTCACAGTCACACCAATCCCTGCAGTCACAGTCACACCAATCCTGCAGTCACAGTGTCACACCAATCCCTGCAGTCACAGTCACACCAATCCTGCAGTCACAGTGTGTGCACACCAATCCCTGCAGTCACAGTGTCACACCAATCCTGCAGTCACAGTGTGTGCACACCAATCCCTGCAGTCACAGTGTGTGCACACCAATCCCTGCAGTCACAGTCACACCAATCCCTGCAGTCACAGTCACACCAATCCTGCAGTCACAGTGTCACACCAATCCCTGCAGTCACAGTCACACCAATCCTGCAGTCACAGTCACACCAATCCCTGCAGTCACAGTCACACCAATCCCTGCAGTCACAGTCACACCAATCCTGCAGTCACAGTCACACCAATCCCTGCAGTCACAGTCTCACACCAATCCCTGCAGTCACAGTCACACCAATCCTGCAGTCACAGTCACACCAATCCTGCAGTCACAGTCACACCAATCCTGCAGTCACAGTGTCACACCAATCCCTGCAGTCACAGTCACACCAATCCTGCAGTCACAGTGTGTGCACACCAATCCCTGCAGTCACAGTGTCACACCAATCCTGCAGTCACAGTGTGTGCACACCAATCCCTGCAGTCACAGTGTCACACCAATCCCTGCAGTCACAGTGTCACACCAATCCCTGCAGTCACAGTGTGTGCACACCAATCCCTGCAGTCACAGTCACACCAATCCCTGCAGTCACAGTCACACCAATCCCTGCAGTCACAGTCACACCAATCCTGCAGTCACAGTGTGTGCACACCAATCCCTGCAGTCACAGTGTCACACCAATCCCTGCAGTCACAGTGTCACACCAATCCCTGCAGTCACAGTGTCACACCAATCCTGCAGTCACAGTGTGTGCACACCAATCCCTGCAGTCACAGTGTCACACCAATCCCTGCAGTCACAGTGTCACACCAATCCCTGCAGTCACAGTCACACCAATCCTGCAGTCACAGTCACACCAATCCCTGCAGTCACAGTCACACCAATCCCTGCAGTCACAGTCACACCAATCCCTGCAGTCACAGTGTCACACCAATCCCTGCAGTCACAGTGTCACACCAATCCCTGCAGTCACAGTCACACCAATCCCTGCAGTCACAGTGTCACACCAATCCCTGCAGTCACAGTCACACCAATCCCTGCAGTCACAGTCACACCAATCCCTGCAGTCACAGTGTCACACCAATCCCTGCAGTCACAGTCACACCAATCCCTGCAGTCACAGTCACACCAATCCCTGCAGTCACAGTCACACCAATCCCTGCAGTCACAGTGTCACACCAATCCCTGCAGTCACAGTCACACCAATCCTGCAGTCACAGTCACACCAATCCCTGCAGTCACAGTCACACCAATCCCTGCAGTCACAGTCACACCAATCCCTGCAGTCACAGTGTCACACCAATCCCTGCAGTCACAGTCACACCAATCCCTGCAGTCACAGTCACACCAATCCCTGCAGTCACAGTGTCACACCAATCCCTGCAGTCACAGTCACACCAATCCCTGCAGTCACAGTCACACCAATCCCTGCAGTCACAGTGTCACACCAATCCCTGCAGTCACAGTCACACCAATCCCTGCAGTCACAGTCACACCAATCCTGCAGTCACAGTCACACCAATCCCTGCAGTCACAGTGTCACACCAATCCTGCAGTCACAGTGTCACACCAATCCTGCAGTCACAGTCACACCAATCCTGCAGTCACAGTCACACCAATCCCTGCAGTCACAGTGTCACACCAATCCCTGCAGTCACAGTCACACCAATCCTGCAGTCACAGTCACACCAATCCTGCAGTCACAGTCACACCAATCCTGCAGTCACAGTCACACCAATCCTGCAGTCACAGTCACACCAATCCTGCAGTCAGAGCTCACAGACAATAACCAGCACTCAGAGGCTCCAAGGGGCGCCCACAGCAGCAGCTGCTGCAGCAGAGTCAGGGAATGTTTGGAGTCAGGATGGCTGAGCTGTGAAGAGGAATAAACCAGGACCCTTCTCATGCTGTGATCAACAAGAAGTCTGTGTCTGTACCCTCTAACAAGAGAGCTGCTGCAACATGGATTGGGCACAGCTTGGACTCGATGGTCCTGGAGGGCTTTTCCCACCTCAATGATCCCGGGATTCTGAGAGGGTGGGACCAGCATCCACCACAGTTCACCAGAAACATCAACCAGGTCTGTTTTTCCATCAGAGCTGAGTTTTCCAAGGCTGGATTCCCTGTCGCCCTCTGCTCAGCTCTCCCATCCTGGATCAGGAGCCAATTCCCTTCCCACAGCCTGGGATGCTCAGGCTGCACTGATCCACCCACCAGCTGCACTTCCAGGATCAGCAAAGGACAAAGGGAACCATTCAATAACATTTCTTTTCCAAAGGTGGCTAAGCCTGGGAACGCTCCTGTTCCGGGCTTATCCCATTGGATATGCGGAATCTTCTGAGCAGAAAAGTGAGCCCATGTCTGAAAGCACAGAAAAGAAGCTTAAAAAGAGAGAAGTTCTGCCTTGTACCCCTCTAAAATTCCTGAGAAATGTGCTCAGAGCAGCTCATTGTGGAGCTGGCTGTGCGACAGTCCAAGGTCTCTCTTGTTCCCAGTCTGTGTGCCACAGGATTACAAAGAGATTCCACGGGGGGAAAAAATACAAATAGAGTTTAAAATATATAAATACAGTTTTAAAAAGATCACTTCAGGCTTAAAGCTGTGTGTTCTATTCAGAGGCTACAGCAGCGAACAATGCTTCTTTTTTTTTTTTTTTTTGTTTTTTTTTTTTTTGTTTGTTTTTTTGTTTTTTTGTTTTTTTTTTTGCTCTGACAGCAGAAAAACCCCTCAGCAGTGCTTTTTCCCTCCTGGAGTTCTCATTCCAGCTCTGGAATGGTGGAATGAGGCTGCCCCGTGCTTCCCGCTGCCCATGGAATCACCCTTCCCACCTGCAGGAGCCTCCCAGCGGCTGGCAGCCCTCCCTCCGAGCCTCTACTCTCATTTCTTCCCCACCCTGGGTTTTGGTGGGGCAGGGTCTGGGTGCTGCAGCTGGGGAATCTCTGGGCTCAGGAGTCACCTTCAGCAAGCAAAGCTCCAGGGACCTCCCACAGCCGTTATCCTCATGGGGTTTGGGATTTATGGGATCACGGAAATGTTTAGGTTGGAAAATCCCTTTAAGATCATCCATCACTGCCAAGGCCACGCTGACAATGTCCCCAAGTGCCACATCCACGGGGCTTTGAAATCCCTCCAGGAATGAGGACTCCCGCACTGCCCTGGGCAGCTGTGCCAGGGCTGGACAGACCTTTCCAGGAAGGGATTTTCCCAATATCCAACTTCCTCTGGCTTTTATTTATTTATTTATTTATTTATTTATAAAGCCAAGTTACAGAATTGTGCTGGGAAGGGAGTGGGAATGAATTCCCCAGTGTTCCCTCCTGGCTCGGAGGCTGCAAGCTAAAGGAATATTCCTGGATTTTGTGCTCTCACCTCCTCCAAAGGTTCTTTCCTAAGGAGAAAGTCCAAGGAAAGCGGCTGCTCTGAGGGCAGAGGCTGAGCTGGGCCAGAGCTTCTCCCCAGGAAAACCTGGGCAGGGAAAGGCCTTTTCCATCCGGGATTTTTAACGTTTCCAGAATGCACAAAGCATTAAAGGTCCGGGGTTTAAGCACACGGAAATACCACACCAGGAGAGCGGCACTGCCGGGCTCTGATTTTATATTTTATTATTTTATCTGTTTTGATGTTTCTTCCACGTCTGAAACACCGAGCTGGCCTTTGGGGGAGCCTGAGCCGGGCCTTGTCCTCCGCCCACAGGGGGGATTTAGAGCCATCAGCTCATCACCCTTCCCAAATTTCGGACTTCTAACAGGTGTTTAATTCCTCCTGCCTTCGAGTGCCTTGAGGATCTTTGAAATTTTCACATTTGAAGCTGGACCTGTGGGCACCTCGCTGGCTGAAGGTTCTGTGTCCAGAGCTGTGGCCCTGCCACGTGCTGCCCACTCTTGTCCTGCTGCACCCTTCCCACTAATTTATCTGAACATGGAGACAAACCTGATCCCCGATTGCCTCAAATAAAACCCAGCCGAGCACCAGTACATAGGAAATTGATTTCAGATTTGCCTGCTGGGTTTCACTTCACACAGGAGAGACGGAGCCTTGGAGGGATTGGTGCCACCAAGCAGCAAAGGGGGACCTCTTGTCCTTCCAGGAAAGTCCCCAGCCTTGGGGAGGCTGAATTATCCAGGAGGTAAAGGAGCTGGGAAGGGAAATTCTGTGGCTTTGGTGCTTCAAGCAGGAATATTTGGAAAATGGAAACCGGGACTGTTCCAACAGCTCGGCACTTGTGCCAGGACCTCTGATCCCAGGAAGGGTGTGCCCGGCCGGGAGGTCATCTCACCTTGTGGCACTTGGGGACACGGCAGTGCTGGGGAATGGCTGGGCCTGGTGCCCTCAGAGAGCTTTTCCACCCCAGTGAGTCCATGATCCGCCATGGAGCACCAGCCTCTGTCTCCGTGTTGGGCACTCTGAGAGCCCCACAGGATGTTCAGTGTGTCCTGGAGTCCTGGGGACAGCCAAGAAACACTGAGAAACATTTTCAACAGCTGACTTTCCTTCCAACAATCTGTGGCACAAGCAATGACCTGCTCCGTGAGCAGACCGGGAGCCGTATTTCCATTTTAACCTGCACTCCTCTCCAGGGGAATTCAGAGAGGCTTTCTGTGATGCCCTAAATAAAAAATCCATTTCTGGTGCCTGTGAACACGGGGGGCTTTCAGAATCCACCCGGGTTTGGTGCAGGGAAATCGGCCAAGCCACAGCCCCTGCACCCACCGCGTCCCCACGGCGCTGCTGCACGGGCAGGAGATGTCTTCACACAGTGGAACCTGGAAGAGCAGGAAGGATTTTAGGAGAATTTCCTAAGTGTTCTCCAGTTTCTCGCCGAGAATTTGAGCGGGATGGTTGCCATGGAGATGCGGTAGCAGCACGGGTGGAGGGAGGAGAGAGCGGGGTGGGATTTATCCATGTGGGTGAACACGGAGCCCACGGACAGGGGCTGGGCCATCCTGGTGTCCCAGAGGTCACATCTGCTGAACGTCCCAGCTGGGATTTGGGCATTCCGCACTGGGCTCCTCCACTGGCTCTGCTGGAGGCAGAGAATCCAGGGCTGGAATGTGATCCCAGCACACCTGACGCTGTTTCACACCACAAAGACACAGACTCCGAGGTTCAGAAGGCTGAAAATGACTCCTCTAGTTTTGGGATGTGTCTCCCTTTTATACTATTTCACACAGACCGATTCGATTGGTGACACACAGACAAACCTCTTCACTCACATTGGTCAGAGCAGAGGGACAGCAAGGAGAAATCCCTCCTAGGGAAAGGAATGAATAACAAAGGCACAGCTACAAAAACATTTCTCCTGTTTACAGAAAATTCCCTGGTAAAAGGATTTCAGAAAACCAAAACCCCTCAGGCATGGAACCGGGGTTACACACACCTGCCCTGCCTGGCAGTCCTGCAGGGAGCCCCACCCGTGGGCTCTGCCCTCCTGAGCAGGCCAGGTGTCCTCCTTGGGGTGCCCTCATCCCAGGGGACCTGCCAAAGGTGGGCTCTGCCCCTCTCCATCCCTGGGAATGCAGATAAATTCACCTGTTGGCATTAAGGAAGTGAAGTCTGAGCAGAGAAAGGAGAACCTCTGGAGGATTTGTGTTACCTCGTGCTCAGCTGGGCTGGTTGTGGTGTCTGAGGACCCGCAGTGAGTTCCTGCTGCTGGTCTGAACTCGTCTCTTTCCAGCCTCAGCCACCAGACCTGAGACATTTGTCTCCCAGAGATGGAAACACTCTGGAATGTCAGCGATCCCACACTTCTGCAGGTGCCTGGAGCAAAGATCAGATTATTCCCGAACTCACCATCCTTTCAGAAAATCAGAAAATCACAGAATCCTGGAATGTTTTGGGTTAAAGGGACCTGAAATCCCACCCAGTGCCACCCCTGCCATGGCAGGGACACCTCCCACTGTCCCAGGCTGCTCCAAGCCCAATGTCCAACCTGGCCTTGGGCACTGCCAGGGATCCAGGGGCAGCCACAGCTGTGCCAGGGCCTCCCCACCCTCCCAGGGAGGAATTTTCCCCAATTTCCCATCTATATTTACCCTCCTTCCCTTCCTAAGGGACACATTCCCACCCCTTTTCCCTCTGCTCTGAGCCAGGGCCTTTCCTGACATCGGTCTCAGTTTTGGACAAATTAGGAAGGAACGCCCTGAAATAACATGTCCTCGGACAGAAGGCAGGTTCTCAGCTGTGCCCGGCAGGGGCTGAAGTCCTACATCTTTGCAAGGGTCCTGATGGATTGGCCACCGCTGCAAATTAATAAAACCGAGCTTCTTGCAGAGCTCCGTGAGGACTGATTGCAGGAAGCTGTAAGGTCGGTGTCATCCTGTAGGGTCTGTGACATCCCTGTTCCTTCAGGGCTGTAATTTCAGTGTTTTCCCCACATAAATAACACCCTGCGTGTTCCTGGCAGGCTCAGGGTGACGCTGGGGTGGCACCTGTCGCCGTCGCCAGGAGTTAATTCCCTGCCATCATCCTAGACAGAATCCAAGTGTGTCCCTGCCGTGCGCGCTCCCGGCGCCAGTCTGGGTTCATTAAGGCAGATTTCAGCTGAGCTCCTTTCCAAGCAGCCCAGGGAAGTCGTGCTATCCATCCTGGAGCAGGGCTGGGGGTGACACAGCCCAGTGCTGACTCAGCTCATCCCTCCTCCCTGCCTTAATCCCGGATAAATTACAGAGGCTCTCTGCAATCTCTCTCGTCCCTGCTAATTGCCGGGGCTCCCTGGCGGCTCCGTGCCCCGCTGCGCTTCATCAGCACCAGAACCGAGCTGCCTTGCACGCAGCTGAGGGGTTTATCCAGACAATCCCATCCGTCTCCACAGCCCTGCACAGCCCCCGGCACGCCCAGAGCTCGGCTCAGGTGGAAAGAATGGATGGGGAGATAAGGAAAAAACCATTGGAAAGTGCTGATGGAAACCAAGACTCCATGGGTACGGCTTTTGCCGTTGGCTTTGGCGAGGATGGGAGCCAGACCCAGGGCAGATATTGAATTATCTCACCAGGAATTGATCTTTGGGATTCCTCACCCTGGAATTCTCCCTGGATCGGGGTCAGAGCACACACAGCCTCCTTCCCTCTCTTCCTAGAGCTGGGAAATGAGAGCTGAGGGGCTCTGGTGCCTCCAGAGAGCTCCTGGGGTGCTCCTGCTGTGCCTCCCAGCGTTACTCCCTGCCCTGTGTTTGGCTGAAGTCTCCTCCGGGGTGGAGCCTTGCCTGAGGATCTGCTGGATGAGAAGCTGGATGTGCCCTGGTCGTGGGCTCTGACTGCCCAGAAACCCCAAATTCTGGGCTGATCCCTCAGTGTGGGCAGCAGGGAAAGGAGAATTCTGCCCCTCTGCTCAGGTGAGACCTCACCTGCAAAGCTGCCCCAGCGCTGGGGACACAGCAGGACCTGGAGCTGCTGGAGAGAGTCCCTGGAGCTGCTCCAGGGCTGGAGCCAGGCTGGGAGAGCTGGGAATGTTCCCCTGGAGAGGGAAAGGATCCAGGGAGAGCTCAGAGCCCCTGGCAGGGCCTGAAGGGGCTCCAGGAGAGCTGGAGAGGGACTGGGGACAAGGGATGGAGGGACAGGACACAGGGAATGGCTTCAAATTGGGAAAGGGGAGATTGGATGGGATATTGGGAATTGGGAATTCGTGGCTGGGCTGGAATTCCCAGATTTGCTGTGGCTGCCCCTGGATCCCTGGCAGTGCCCAAGGCCGGGTTGGACATTGGGCTTGGAGCAGCCTGGGACAGTGGGAGGTGTCCCTGCCATGGAATGGGGTGGCACTGGGTCGTTTTTAGGTCCCTCCCCACCCAAACCACTCTGGGATTCCGTGGTTCCACACCTGGCACTCAGACCCTCCTTTCCTGGGCGTTCCCAGGAGCTCTCGGCAGGGGTGGCAGCACAGCAGGGGTGACTGTGGAGGGACAGGGACACTCTGGGCACAGCCTGTGGCAGAACCGGGCTGGGAGCTGTGGGTGAGGGCTCTGTGGGCAGAGGCGGCTGAGCTGAGGGATGTCCTGGGGCACCCACGGAGTCCTCGGGCTGACGGGAGGCGGAAGAGGAGCCAACACCTTGGGTCACCTGTCAGAAGCTGCTTCCCTCACAGGATCCCAGCTGGCACTTCCATCTCTGCCAGGGGAGTGAAAAGGTCGCTGCACATCAGCTGCTGTGCCCTGGCCTGTCCCCGCACGGGGGCCAGCCTCGCTCCTGGTGACGTGGCTGCCACCCCGGGCCCCGGCTGACAGAACTGATGGCATCACGCTCATCCCCGGTGATCCAGACAAGCTCTGAGAGGCAGCCGAGCTCAGCCGGGCCAGCGCTCCCAGCACGTGCAGCTCCCGCGGCCAGAGCGTCAGGAACACCCCCAGGTGACCCCAGGAATGGCTGCCCCTTGTCCCCGAGGTCCTGTGGCTCCAGATGTGCCGCGTGAGCGCGGCACAGCTCGTTCATTATTCCTCATGATGGATCTGCAGGATGGCGGAGCCGAGTGTCTGCAGCAGGGAAAAGCAGATGGAAGCCAGAGCTGCGCTAATTAGGCTCGATAATAGAAATGTTAATTAAAAACCCCGAAGAGGAAAGGACATGCTGTAATCTTCCTGGCGCTCTCAAGCCGTGCAGAAATGGCCAGCTGGAGAGGAGCAAATCCTTGTCAGGAGCAGTGGGGCTTCGCTCGGAGCTCGGACCCCAAAGCCTCCCAGGGGTGGAGCGGGGTGGGAACAGGAGCCAGCCCTGGGAGCTGAAGGAATCCTGCATTGGGAAGGAATTCTGCTGAAGGAATCCTGCATTAGGAAGGAATTCTGCTGAAGGAATTCCATGTTTCCTCCTTCGGGAAGGAAAGCCAGGCTGTCCCAAAAGGAATGCTCCGTGCCCCAGGGAAATCCGTGAGCAGAGTGCTCCACAGGCAAAGGGAACCCGGCAAGGGCAGCTCCTCCGGCTCCCCACCAGGCAGGATGTCCCCAGGCTGTCCCTCTGTGTCCCCAGGGCTCCAGCACAGCCCCCTTCTCACCCTGCCTGGGGCTCCTGAGTCACACGTGGAATTTGGTGCCAAATTTGCTGCTTAATTCAGTGTTTCCCATTCCTGTTCCCCCTTTCCTTGCTGTCAGGAAAAGGTGGCAAAGGGAGCCCTTGTTCTTCCCACCTCCTTCCCTGGGGACATCCTGCACATCCCTCAGAGCCACTGTTGGTGTTGCTGTCACTGGTGGGGGTTTCAGCGTGAGGGCCACAGAATCCCAGGGTGGTTTGGGTTGGGAAGGACCTGAAATCCCACCCAGTGCCACCGCAGCCATGGCAGGGACACCTCCCACTGCCCCAGGGTGCTCCAAGCCCAATGTCCAGCCTGGCCTGGAGCTGGAGAGGGACTGGGGACAAGGGATGGAGGGACAAGACACAGGGAATGGCTTCCCACTGCCAGAGGGCAGGGATGGATGGGAGATTGGGAACTGGGAATTCCCAGATTTGCTGTGGCTGCCCCTGGATCCCTGGCAGTGCCCAAGGCCAGGTTGGACATTGGGCTTGGAGCAGGGACAGTGGGAGGTGTCCCTGCCATGGCAGGGGATAGCTTTAAAAGTCCCTTCCCACCCAACCCATTCTGTGATTCCACGATTTCTTCCGGCAGAAATTATTATATTTATCAATGAATCAAACCTTCAGCACAAACAGAGCACAGGGAAGAAGCTCTCCCCAGACGAAGCTGTCGAGTTAAATGGCAAACTCAGCCCCAGAGAGATTCCCCCTGAAGCATCCGGCCCACGTGGCTTGTTCCCTGCATTAGGGATGATCCATGGCTCCCATTTCCATTAATAGGGACCCATAAAGTATCTTTGTCAGCGGAGTTTTACTCGGAGTTAAATAAAATATTGCAGTTTATGACAGGCATCAACGTTACAGCATCCTGGTGCTCCTCCAGAGCCGCCTGAACATCTGGGGTTTTCTTTTAAAACGCCTCTAACATATTGCATGAACAATCCCGTCGTTGGGATAACGTGGCTTTCAGAGCACAGGAGAGGAGCTCCTCAGCTTGATGGGAATGCTGTGAAAGAGGAGACGCCCGAACGCAGCAAATCCCAGCTTTGGCTGAACTTTGTGAAAGGATAAATGCGTGTGGTTGGGGCAGGTCGGGGGATGGAGCCGGAGCTGGATGAGCTCCTCTGGGATGGGGATTGTCTGCTGGGGTTTGACCGACTGGACACGATTCCAGCATGGACAGGGGATGGGGGGCAGCTGAAGGAGTGCAAGGATGAGGGGCAGGAGCCAGGCAGGTTCTGTTCCACCTCAGATCCTTGTCCAGCTCTGGGCTCCTCGTGATGGGAGAGACCTGGAGGGGCTGGAGCGTGTTCAGGGAAGGGAACGGAGCTGGGAAGGGTGTGGAGAATTCCTGAGGGAGCTGGGCAAGGGGCTGAGCCTGGAGCAAAGGAGCCCCAGGGGGGACCTGGTGGCTCTGCACAAGCCCCTGCCAGGAGGGGACAGCCGGGGGGTCGGGCTCTGCTCCCAGGGGACAGGGACAGGAGGAGAGGGAACGGCCTCGGGCTGGGCCAGGGGAGGCTCAGCTTGGCCAGCAGCAGGAATTTCCCCATGGAAAGGGCGCTCAGGCCTTGGAAGTGCCCGGGGAGTATGGAGTGCCCATCCCTGGAAATGTCCAGACAAGGAATGGATGTGGCACTTTGGGATATGGTTTAATGGGCAAATGGTGATCAAAGTTTGGATTGGATCATCCTGGGGGTCTTTTCCAACCTTAATGATTCTGCAATTCTTTAGTTCCAGGTCTCTGTTTCTACCTGGCACACCAGGACAACACCAGGAGACGTTCCCTGTTGGTTTTCCTGCACAAACTCCTCTGGAAAAGCATCCCGGCTCCTCACAGGTGCTGCTGCTGTGCCACAGAAAAGCTGCTTTGAGAAGGAGCCAAGAACATCCCAGAGCAGCTTCCCCATCCCAGGAGCAATCCCAGGGATCAGGAATGCCCAGATGAGAAGAGAGATCAGGAATGCCCAGGTGAGCACAGAGGTAAAAGGGATGCCAGGTGAGCACAGGGATTGGGAATGCCCAGGTGAGCACAGGGGTGAGGAATGCTCAGGTGAGCACAGGGATAAAAGGAATGCCCAGGTGAGCACAGGAATGCCCAGGTGAGCACAGGGATCAGGAATGCCCAGGTGAGCACAGGGGTGAGGAATGCCCAGGTGAGCACAGGGAATGACCAGGTGGGCAGAAGGATCAGGAATGCCCAGGTGAGCAGGGAATGCCCAGGTGAGCACAGGGATCAGGAATGTCCAGGTGAGCACAGGGGTGAGGAATGCCCAGGTGAGCACAGGGAATGCTCAGGTGAGCACAGGGGTGAGGAATGCCCAGGTGAGCACAGGGAATGCTCAGGAGAGCCCAAGAAATGCCCAGGTAAGCACAGAGGTGTTTCTTTTCCGAGCTGCTGCAGGAGCTGTGGGGACAAAGCCCCACGAGGTGGGAATGTGATCCCTCCCCTGCCCTGCTCACAGCCCCCGCGGGAGCATTTCCAGCCCCTCCTGTCGGAGCTCAGCTCATCAGAGGGCTCCAGGAAAAAGCCAAGTTACAGAATTGTGCTGGGAAGGGAGTGGGAATGAATTCCCCAGTGCTCCCTCCTGGCTCGGAGGCTGCGAGCTAAAGGAATATTCCTGGATTTTGTGCTCTCACCTCCTCCAAAGGTTCTTTCCTAAGGAGAAAGTCCATGGAAAGCAGTTGGTCTGAGGGCAGAGGCTGAGCTGGACCAGAGCTTCCCCCCTGGGAAAACCTGGGCAGGGAAAGGCCTTTTCCATCCGGGATTTTTAATGTTTCCAGAATGCACAAAACATTAAAGGTCCGGGGTTTAAGCACACAGAAATACCACACCAGGAGAGCGGCACTGCCGGGCTCTGGTTTTATATTTCAAATTTTGGAAGCAAGTCCTGCAGGCTGGAGGAAGCTCCAGCCCCCACGTCACCTCCTCCCTGCCTTCCCATTTCTCCCCAACCCATTAAATAAGTCAAAATCCCATTAAAGCCTCACTGCCAAGCGTTTAAGCTCAGCATAAATCACGGTTAATGCACTTCTTATTAATTGGCTTCCTACCCTTCGCTTTTCAAGTGGCATATTAAACTTGGTGGAGTTCAGAAACAAACTGTTTAATTGCTGGACACGAGATATATTTTGATCTTTTTCAAGGGAAAAAAAAAAAATAAAACCCCACTCGGATTGAAAGCCGCGCTCGGTTTGTGATTGGAATTAATAAGATCAAAGGGAAGTTTGGCATATTTAAGCAGCATTAATTCAAAGGAGCATTGCCAGCAGCCTCTGCTCCCTCCAGTCAGAATATTCCTTCTAAAATACTGAGGGAGCATTCAGCATTTTAGGCTTGAGCATTCCCCCTTGTGATGTTTCTCGTTGGGTGTTGTATTACCCGTGGATTTCACGGTCCAGGGACAAGATAATCAAAGCAATATAACAAACAGCACTGATTGGAGAAAAGGGGCTGGGGGGGGTGAAACGGAGAGGTTAAAAAAAAAAAAAAGACAAAAAAAAAGCAGGAAAAGTGGGTAAAATATTGAAATATCAGAGGAAGCTGCTCCTGGCCCTCAGGGAGGGAACGGAGGGCGGAAATATGTCCATTTATCCCCCTCTTGGGGATAAATGAGAATCAAATCAGCAGCACAGGCTTGATCTCCCCGTGGATAAATAAACCCCCCCCTCCCCCCCAAAAAAAGTTGCAGCAATGATGGTGAGTGAGAAACGCCTGGGAGCAGAGCAGCCCAACGATGCCTCCACCTGATCAATTGCAGATAATGATCAATTTGCAGCGTTTGGGCGAGCAGGGTGGAGAGAACCGGGAAGAATTCTGCGATTTTTGTGAGCAGAAAGCCCCGAGCTGAACACGCACAGGTCAGCTCAGGTTCAACCACTGAAGGGAATGAAAAAGGCAGGGGGAGGGGGGAGATGCTGCCCAAGAGCCCAAACCCTCAGCCAGGTTTGGGATTTCCGAGGGGCAAACCGAGGAATTCCGAGGGTTTGCTGGGAAATTGGGCAGAGCTGAGGCAGCTGGGTATGGATAAATCCTCAATTTGTCCGAATCCACAGCGCCGGAACCTTTTAGAGCTGGGTCCTGGGGCAACAAATACATCCCAGAAAGGGATTATGAATAAATCTTCGATGAATAAAGGAAATAACTGACCCTCAAATCCAAAAAAAAACCTAGAGGGAAATGCTGGGAGCCGCGGGACAGGCTCAGCTGTGCTCCTTCAAGGAAATTAAAGACTCAATCTCAAAGTTCATGAGGGCACAAAGGGAGAAAGGCAGAAGTGGAGGGGGCGGGCAGGATTTAAAGGCCATTTAAATAGCCCAGGCACATCCATTATCTGCATTTCCAATAGGGATGGCTCCTGCTAAATGCAGGGAATTCAGGGAATGGAACAGTTGCCACCGCACAGATGGGATATTACTGCTCAAACAGGAGAGGATGGATAATAATGAGAGCCGTAATCGGGCCGAGGAGATGAATAATTGCCTGTAGGAGAGGTGGAAAAAAAACACGTGCCAGTGGAAGGGAGTTACCCGCGGACTTTCTCAAAGACAGGAGTGGGGAGCAGTTTCAGTTCATTGTATTAAATATTCTCATCAGCAAATGCTGAGGCAATAACCAGAAACACGCCCAGGGAATGTGTGGGGAGCGAGGACTGGGGAATCCTCCTCGTCCTGGAGGAAAAGCTGGATGCTCCTCAGCACTGGAGTAAAATGGGAGTGTTTAAATAAGAAGAGGCACCGAGGAACGTGGCTTTGAGCTAGAGATGCTTTTTAGCAGTTTCTTCTGCCTTTCCTTGAGCTGCTCCTCCTGCTCTGTCCTGGGGAAACGCCAGCTCTCCTCCAGGCCTGAAGTTTTCCTTATGCAGCATATTTATCTTTATTCTCCCTATTTCCTGACAAGCAGCTTTCCAAGGCAGGTAATATTTAATTCTTCTTGTTTCTTTGGGCCTCTGTGTTTCTCATTCTCCCTGGGAGTCAGGAGCTTCTCTCTTACCCTCCCAGGGTCACTCCTGTCCTGATGCCTGTCCTGGACATTCCAGGGACATCCCAGGGACATCCCAGGGACATTCCCCAGCGTCCCCAGCTCAGCACAGAGGACAGAGCTCATTTTGCACCTTTTCTTTGTCACACACAGATTTTTTCCAGCCTCCCCGTGTCTCCACTCGCTGGGATTGCAGAGCCTGCGCTGCTCCATCCCTGGGTAACCTTCCTGTTCTGTGAATTAACAGGGAAATCTGTTCGTAGCACTGCTGCTTTCTGAGTTTCCCAGCCCCTCTGAGGACTTCTGGGAATGTTGGCGTCTCCCCCTCATTTCCCAGCGGAAAGGGCAGCACGAAGGGGAATTTCAGGGGGTGGGGATGGGGAACCAGCAGTGCTGGGTTAAACCAGGGGCTCAAACACTGAGGAACTGTGGAAGAGAACACAGGAAATGCCCTGGAAATGGATGGAGGAGCAAAGCCCTGTGTCCCAGCAGGGGCCTGGGAGTCTAAAGTTGTGACTTCAATCCTCACATGAGGCACCATTAAATGTTGCTTTTTTTTTTCTTCTTTTCTGTTAGTCGGGATTAAATGCTCGAGAGACCTTGTTTTGTGTTCAGACTGAGATGTTTATTAATTCTTATCCATGTTACAGTCTCACAAGCTGTGAGTTCCAGCTAACAAAGTAGAAAATGTCTCTGTCTCTATCTCTCTACAAGGTCTTTTAAGCACAAACTTTCCAATTTTGAAATGACACCTAAATTATTTTGACTTTTAACCCAATAACCAACCACCCCTGGCCCACAATGCGGATTTTTCTACCCAATTACAAAACCCCACCCAGACCCATGGAGAACAAGGTGAAAAATGAGGACTCAGCCTCTGCCCTAAATCCTATATAATAATATATATATTACTATAAAATATATAAATCCTATATAATATATTTATTACTATATTCTAATAATAGAGAACATTATTGTTTTAATTATTTATTCTAATTATTATACTTATTCTATTATTATTATTATTATTATTATTATTATTATTATTATTATTATTATTATTATTGTTGTTGTTGTTGTTGTTGTTATTGTTATTATTATTATTGAATATTATTATTTTCCCCCCTGTGACACCACACCCTTCTATCCAAACCCCACACCCACAATCCCAGTGCTGTCACTCAATTTTGGGAGCCTTTTCCACGGCCTCAGGTCAATGCAGTGTTTGCCTGGGGGTCAGTGCCTGTCAGCACAGAAACCCTGGAATTCTCAGTGCCCAGGGTTCCAACAGGGGAGCACTCAGGAGTCTCCAGTGAGGGGCTGTAGGAGGCCACAGGAACATTGGCCGCCTCCAAGCAGCCAGCTGGGAATGGAGCACAACGTGGGATATGTAAAATTTTGTTAAGGATGGTGTTTAACGTTTGATCTCTGTGTATTTTCCATAATCGACGAGGAGGGAGATTGAGTCCACGGAACAGGGCAGCTCTAAGTGACGCCCAGGTGCTGGAAAAGCAAATTGCTGGGTGGGATTGCCTTGTTAAGGCTCAGGGCTGGCCGTGCTTCCATGATCCAGGCTCAGGGGGAGGTTAACAAAGCCTGGGAAGGAGGAGTGGGCACGGGGAATGCAGGATTTAAGGGCCACGGGGGCACCTGGCAGAGCTCCCAGGATGAGAATGAAACTGATAAAGACAACTCAGGCACCGGGATCAGCTCTGGCCAGGAAAAGGGAACTGCAGCAGGGAGGATCTGTGACCCTGACCCAAAACCCAACCAAGAGAAACCCTGAGCACGGGGCTGATCACGCTGGGTCAGGATCATTAACCCGTGCTGATAGAACGCTAATTAATAAGTGAACTGTGTGAGTTGGAGCCAATGAACACCAATTCCTCTGTGTGCTAAAACGTGTAAATAGTAAAAAATGGCGCTTGGTTTGTGGGACAGCACGGAGCTCCCAGCCCTGAAATAACCAAGCACGGTCTCTCTCCGGTGAGGAATTCTTGCCTTGCTGCACAAGGGGTGATGGATCCAATTTTCGTGGACAACAAGACCACGCTGGATCTTAGGGGGGAGATTATCCACGCTGTCTCTGCCTTTTCTCTCCCTCCTTGTTCTCCTGACTTCTTCTTCCCAAAATGTACCGTAAATCAGACAAAAACATCCCCGAGTGCCTTGTTGTGTCTGGAGGAGTTAAAGCCTGCTCACAGCCTTCCTTTGCGTGGTTTAAAATGTGCCAAGGACCTTGTTCAGTGTGAGTGTTCTGCGGTTTGCAAGTCAAAGTTGTTACTGAACCCTCTGAGAATTTTTTTCTCCCTCTCACTGCCCAGTGTGAATCCAGCTGCCTTCCCCTGAATCCCTGGAATGGGCTGGGGCATTCCAGGAGGCACTGCAGGAGGATGGGATGAGGTTATTGATGATCCTGTCCTGTGCTTGTCCCCCAGGGAAGAGCTTTATCCCTCAAAGTTCATCCCTGGATTATCCAAGGCCAGGCTGGACGGGGCTTGGAGCATCCTGGGATAGCGGGACGTGTCCCACGGCAGGGGAATGAAGCAGGATGGGATTTAAGGTCCTTCCAACCCAAACCCTTTCAAGGAAAGGGCTGCATGGATGTGACCTGGGCGCAGCCAGCCGCTGTTTCCCTGGGAACCACGAGTGACCGGACCCATGTCAGCACCACTGGAGCCTTCTCCAGGATCATCTCTGCTCCAGCAGAACCACATCTGTCACTGCAGGAGGACTGGGTTGGGCTGACACCAACACCCTGACCAACAGCGGTCAGCTCCTCTTCTGACCCTGGCGGGGTTTGCTCTTTGTTCGTTTGCTTTTTTTGTACTACGATGTCACCGGTAGGGACACAGAAAAACGACACTCACCCAGGTTCAGAGATGAGCAGAGAAAGAGAGGAAGTTTATTATGATTTGGGCTTTGAATAGGACTTGGAGTTTGATCAAGGATTCGTAGATTAGAGGAACACTTTTCTGACCCCACTGGTCAGATCAGCAGTCCATCACAGACTGGTGTGAAAACAATCTACTTGTTTATGTTACATTCGTGGGAGACTCCACTAGAAATATTCAAACAATCATCAGAAGGCTGAAAGTCAGGGCCATGCAACTACCTTTGTATCTTTAATATTCCTAGTAAAGAAATGTTATTCCTATTCCCAAATCTTTGCCTGAGAGCCCCTTAATTTCAAAATTAAAATAATTCAGAGGGAGGGGGTTACATTCTCCATCCCAAGGGAAACTCCAACTTTCCCTGGCAGACACCTGTCCTTCCAAACCAAGACACCTTCCAACACTGTGTCTGCCCCTGGATCCCTGGCAGTGCCCAAGGCCAGGTTGGACACTGGGCTTGGAGCAGCCTGGGACAGTGGGAGGTGTCCCTGCCATGGCAGGGGTGGGATGGGATGAGCTTTAAGGTCCCTTGGACCCAAACCATTCCCTGACTCCGTTTTTCCATGACTTTTTGGTGAGTTTGTTTTCCATCCCTCAGAGCAGTGTGCCAGGGCTGTGGCTCCTGTGGAGGGACTGGATCTCTGTGCCATGTCCACCCCTCTGCCTGTCCCCGTGTCCCCGTGCCCTGGGGGTGGCCGTGGCTCTCCTTGATGTGCAGAATCGATTTCCCTGGCAGCGTTTCTAGGATTCTTTTTTTATTATTATTTTTTCTGGTTGTTTGTTTATTTTGTACTACCACATTGGTATTTTTAATATTCCCAGTACAGAACTGTCATTCCTATTCCCATATCTCTCCCTGAGAGCCCCTTAATTTCAAAATTACCATAATTCAGAGGGAGGGAGTTTACATTCTCCATTCCAAGGGCAGCTCCAGCTTTTCCCAGGCAGACGCCTGCCTTTCCAAACCACGGCACAGGGCGAAGCTGAGAGGTCCAAAAGTTTCCACACCCGGGGAAATCTGGAGCTGTGGCAGCTCAGCTCCTGCTCCCTGAGCAGGCGCAGCAGCTCAGCACCCTCCTCCTCCTCACCTTGGCAGCATCAAAGGCAGCCGGGGAAGGCGGAGATGATCAGCACGGCGGGGAAAAGCTGTTTTTACAGGAATGGGATCCAGGGGAGGAGGTGCGAGGAGCGCTCAGGAAACAATAAAGCAATTGCGCTCCATCCCCCGGGGATGCGGCGCTGCCTGGCACACGGATTTTCCTGGGGACTGCAGAGCAGGGCTGGCCTTCGCTGATACGGCGCTATCAATCCATCTAATTAGATCTTTTCCTGCATAATCGCGGGGAATTTGCATAAAGAGCAGAGCCAGCCCAGGAGACGGCTGAGAAAAAACAAGGGTTGAGTGGTAGCCAGAAACTTTGGAATTATAGTTTGTTTCAAGACTGCATCAGTGAGGGGGAGGAAAAAAAACCCCAAACTTGTAGGAGTGCCTGGAGCCTAAATCTGAAAGAATAAAGGACAAAAAGTACCTTTCAAGAATGAAAATGGAAGGAAAGTCCTGAACACTTGAAAGGCTTCTCAGATGCTCCCGTGGAAGGACACAGCTGAAAATGTCCTGGCAACACACTTGAATATTGAAAAAATGGGGATTTAATTAAGATTCGCAGCACAGGGTTTCAAATTCGTGAAGGAAAATCGGGGAGGAGGGTTTTTGGATGGCAGCAGGGAGCCTGAGTGGGGCTTTCCTTCCCTTTCGGTGGTTTTAGGGTGTGGAATGCCGTGAGCAGGGGATCAGTGCTGGGCTTGGCTTCTGAGAGCCCCAGGGGAACCTCAGGAGAAAATTCCCTGGAAAACAATCCCACAGTCAGCTCTGCTCCATGGCCCTGCACCCCACGGGGGTCCCCAGCCCTGAGGGAGGGTTAGCTCCTGACTGTTGGACCCCAGGGTGAGGATCACAGGTGGGAGAGCTGGGAATGTTCCCCTGGAGAGGAGAAGCTCCAGGGAGAGCTCCGAGCCCCTGGCAGGGCCTGAAGGGGCTCCAGGAGAGCTGGAGAGGGACTGGGGACAAGGGATGGAGGGACAGCACACAGGGAATGGCTTCCCACTGCCAGAGGGCAGGGCTGGATGGGAGATTGGGAATTCTGGAGACAATTCTGGGATATATTTTGGAGCACGCACAGCCTGGCCACTCTCTCCGATCCCTCTGTCAGGAATTATCTGCCTCATGCAGACAAAAAGCGCACGAATGCAAATGCAGAAATTCCCAAAGCTGCGACCCCGTCGCATCATGAGCTCGGTAGGTTTGAATCTCTGCATCCAGCTAAAGCCTAACCCATTTCCAGGATTAAAGAGGAAAATAAAAATAACTTGGTACCTTCCAGCTAAGAGAAAAAATAATATATATATATTATTCCCTTCAGTAATCAAAATGTAGGTCACTCACTAAGCACACACATCGTTAATGAAGACAAATTAAATTTTTCTCTCTTAATGAGAGCTCCTATTTGAGAAACTTGCTTTTATTCCAGAGAGCTGAGCTGCAAAAATTCCAGTGCCACCAGTCAGCTGTGGCACACTGCTGGGAATGCAGGCTCCTGCTGTCCTTTGGAGAGAAAAAGCCTTTTCCATGGGGGTGTCCTCCCAGAGGTGGAATGGGGGACTCACCAGGAATGGAGTGGGGCTGTGGGGAGGAGCTGGGGAGAAGCCAGAGAGTCCCCACTTCACACAATCGTGGAATTATGGAATGCTTTGGGTGGGAAGGGGCTTTAAACCCCACCCAGAGCCACCCCTGCCATGGCAGGGACACCTCCCACTGTCCCAGGCTGCTCCAAGCCCAATGTCCAACCTGGCCTTGGGCACTGCCAGGGATCCAGGGCAGCCACAGCAAATCTGGGAATTCCAGCCCAGTCCCTCCCCACCCTCCCAGCCAGGAATTATTGATGGGAGCACTGGGACAGCTCCCCCTGACCCCACACCATCCACTGAGCCCAGGGGACATGTGGGATGGGGGAAGCTTTGGGGTGGAGGTCACACTGGAGGATCCCCCTGTGTCCCAGTGCCACCCCCTGTGGTGGCTGTCACACCCCTGTGGTGGCTGTCACACCCCTGTGGGCGCTGCTGGTGTCCCCCACCCCAACCCCTGGGCCCTGCCTGCCAGCTGAGCTCTGTTTAAGCTTCACCCCAAGCCCCAGCTTGGTGCTGTCTTCAGGCTGAGCCTAAGCCAGGTCTTATCCTGTTTTGTCTTCTTCTGGATCTGGCTGTCGCCTCACCTTGGCAGAGGATGCCCAGGCTCCTGGGAATGTCCCCTGCTGTCCCCAAAGTCTCGGGAATATCTCCTGCTGCTCCCACCCTGCCCAGGATATCTTAACTGGACTTGGCTGGAGCTCCAAAGGTGGTCAAGCAAAGCAGAGACACATTTTAGAAGCTGCATATTTAAAGTCTTAATTTCAGCATCAGTCGGGCTTGGGAGGCAGAGGGACCCCCCTGATGCCCTGGGCAGGCTGAGCTGGAACAGAGACTGGACAGAGCTGGAGAATAAAGGAGAGATTTATTAAAAGGCCTTTAAGGACACACCTTGGGCAGGACAAGAGCCTGGACAGGGCTGCACCCAAGGTGGACCCAAAATGGTCACAAAATGGACCCAAAATGACGCAAAATGGTCACAAAATGGACACAAAATGGACAAACGGTCACCAGGTCTCACACTTTTCCAAGTTCTGGTCCATTTGCACATTGGGGTTGAATTGTCCAGTCCCAGCTGCAGGTGATGCAGTCCCATCCTTCTTGTTCTCTCCCTCCAGCCCACCCTTGTTTGTGCCTTTGGGCCTGAACACTTGTCCCAGCTGTCCTTGGTGTGCAGCAGGAGAAGGATTTGTTTTGTGTCCCTGCTGTGTGCAGAGCTGAGTGACGCTGACTGTGAGCTCAGAGCTGCGCCCCTGGGCACCACAGAACATCAAATACATGGGAGATAAAACTTCAGGCACCACCCCCATGTCTGAAGAGCCACAGTCTCCAGCAGCAGATTCCATCTCTGAGCAATGGCACTTCCCTTTCCCTCATATTCCCTTGTCTTTGCCATATTCCTGAGGAAAATGCTCTGGGTTTTTTAGTGAAAAACGGGGTGAGGTTGAGAAGGGCAATGGCAGCTCATGGAATTGTACCTGAGTGACTTTGAGCTGGTCCCAGGGAGCATTGTTGGGCTGCGTGAGGCCAGAAATCTGTGGCTTTCCCCATAAACCTGTGACTTTTCCCATAAATCTGTGTGGTTTTCCCCACTCCCAGACCCCCCAGCTGCTGTTTGGATGTTTCAGGTGCAGGAATTTTTTCGTGCTGCTCCGAGTTTTCCCTCGAGTCCTTTTCCCTCAGAGGAAAGGGGAGCAGGCCTGGCAGGAGGGGGAATATTTCCAGTCAGTGGCACAGAGAATTCCCTGCGCCTCCCAAGGTAACACCATCCCCACACGGAGTCACTGCAGCCTGTAACCTCTTGCAGCTCAGATATTTGCTTTCTTCTCTTTTTCTTTTTGTTTTTTATTTAATTAAAGAGCTAAGCTGAGGGGATTACATGACTTGGAAAAAAAAACCCCAAAAAAATCCAAACCGTTAAGCTCAAGTATTAAGTCGTATTATTGAAAAAAATCAAACACCACTTGGAGCTGCGGAGTGTGGAAGGGGAAAGGGCAGTGGTGTGTGTAAAATATTTGCAAGTCTTTGAAAAGAAGGAATTTTTTTCCTGTGGAAGGAATTCTTGGCTCCGAGGGTGGTGAGCTTGCCCAGAGAAGCTGTGGCTGCCCCATCCCTGGTAATAAATAAAACTTTCAGTCTAAAATCCTGGATTCCCTTTCTTTGTAGAGGGAGGGAGTTCCAGGAAGGAATTTTTCTGCCTTTTGAGGATGGAAACAGCTTCCCTGAGGAGGGCTGGCAGCCCGAGCCCTGTGCTGGGGTTGAATTCCACTCCTCCTTCCCAAAGCTGAGCCAAAGTGCCCCTGTTAAATCCAGGGGCTGCATTTCCCCTAAAAGCCGTGTCTTTATTTCTCAAATCCCGTCCGGCTGCTCTTTGGCTCTCTCCTGGAGCCGGATTCCTGACCACGGGTGACCACTGAGCACCCAGAATTAAATCCATGTTCCAGTTTCACTCCCCAAGGAGCGAGACACTCGAGTGCTGCCAGTGCCACAGGCCTGGGATTGAGTTTGCGTCCCGTTGCCCTGTGGACAAAGGTTGGTGAATAGGGGAAAATAAAAAGAGGAAAACTCAGTGGGTTTGGGAGAATAAACCTCCGGGGGAGTGTGATGACAGCCAGGCAGATAAGACACCTCGGGGTGGGGGGTGTCTGCCCCATCTCCCCTCAGTTTGATCAACCCCCAGCTGATGTCACCCCAGGCTTTGAGATTCCCAGCTGGAGCAGGACAAACAACCCCAGGGCTGGGACAACCCCTCTGCGCTGGTGTTTCTCCCAGTTTCACTCCCGACCACCAGGAGAGCGGTGACAGAGCGCGGCCGCCTTCGCTCTCTCCCTCTCCCAATTCAATTTAGGTTTTTGCCATCTCGTCTCTCCCTGCAGAGGCTCCTGGTCCCACAATCTCTCTGCTCGCCACGTGTCGCTGCAGCACGGCCCGGGCGCTGCTTTTTATTGATCAGATTTCCCCTCTGCCAACGAGTGGAACTGATTTCTCCAGGAGGAGGTGATGCCCGAGGGTGACACCTCAGCTCCCGGCTCCTCGCGGAGAGGAGAAAGCGCCCGGTGTTTCCTCTCATTGGATTGGGATGATGGATAATCTGATTTATCCCAATTTGTCCTCACTGAGCCACCCCCCTCCCCCGCTCCCGCTCTTGGAAAAACCTCCAAGCTCCTGTTTGCTGTTGGCTGGAGGCTGGGGAGCTTCGGCACAGACGACAGAAACGTTGAGTTTAAATGTTTGAGAAGGAACAGATGCACCTCCTTCATCAGGGAAGGCGGCACAGAGGTGGGTGATTTAAGTAAAAAATGGAGAGGAAGGAGCTGCTACAGCTCCAGCAAAGCTCTGGGTGAAATTATCCACGGAAAAGTGTTATTTCCTGTCTGGAAGTGGAAATCTGGGTGAGCGGTCAGGGCTGCCTGCTGCAGAGAGGTTTGGGGGCACCAGGCTGCTTAATTAACCCTGCTCTAATAATTACTGAACATGGATTTTTTTTCAATTCTGTAATGTTCCCTTCGAAGACAGCGATAATTTAGAACTCTTTTTTTCTGCCTTATGTATGTTGGCCTTTCCCCTCATTAAGCCCAAGATCACAGAACATCATTTAAATCTTAATCCAGAAACGATTCCCTCTCCCTGCTCAAGCCTTTGCTCGTGAAATTCAATCCCCTCTCCCTGGCAGCCGGGAAATGAGGGCTGGACAGAGGCAGAGGAAGCATTTTCCTGGGATTTATTGTGCCACTAAGTCAATCTCCACCCGAAAGGGCTCAGATCAGAGCTGGTGTGGGCTGCCTTCAGCTGGCAGAGCAGTAAATTCCAGCTCAGCGAACGGGGTATTTTTGGGGAAGCCTGACTCTCCCAGAGCTCTCCCTTCCTGATTTTCAGCTCCATCCTGGGGTAGGTTCAGATTTTCCTTCTTGGCCTGAATGAATCTCGAGAGTTCAGTGGAAACTGCTCCCGCCTGCTGCCCCTGGGCTGGTTTGCACTGGGAGAGAAGGGGCAGGTGTGAGAGATGGAGGGAATCCCAGTCAGGCAGGAACTGCTGGGAATGCTGCCTGCTCTTCAGGTAGGATTTTGGGAAGGAATTCCTGGCTGGGCTGGAATTCCCAGAGCAGCTGTGGCTGCCCCTGGATCCCTGGCAGTGCCCAAGGCCAGGCTGGACATTGGGCTTGGAGCAGCCTGGGACAGTGGGAGGTGTCCCTGCCATGGCACGGGTGGCACTGGGTGGGATTTAAGGTCCTTCCATCCCAAACCATTCCGGGATTCCTTGTTAAACCTTCTCAGGTGTGCAGAACTCACCAGAGCAGGAGCAGTTGCGCTTTCCTGTGACAAGGACAAGTCAAATCCGTGTTTGTTTTCAGTGGGAATCATCAGGTCAAGCAGCCACAACAAACAATTTCAACATTGAGCAAATCCGACCAGGATATCCAGGGGATGGTTCCACTCACTGGAAATCCACTCAAGGGCAAGAGACAATTCCCTGGCAGTCAGCAGGGAGGGGACCTGGACAGGCTCAGTTCTACATCTGAGCATCCCAAAGCCAAAGGAGGGCAGGGTTAGGTGGGAAATTGGGAAGGAATTCCTGACTGGGAGGGTGGGGAGGGGATGGGCTGGGATTCCCAGAGCAGCTGTGGCTGCCCCTGGATCCCTGGCAGTGCCCAAGGCCAGGCTGGACATTGGGCTTGGAGCAGCCTGGGACAGTGGGAGGTGTCCCTGCCATGGCAGGGGTGGCACTGGGTGGGATTTCAGGTCCCTTCCAACCCAAACCACCCCATGATTGTTATTCCCAGTGTGGAATTAACCACATCACTTCTCCGCGGTTTCACAGAGCTGTGCTGCGGGTGCTGGACTCTCAAGTCCTTAATTTCAGGCCGGGTGTCAAGGCCAAGGAGAGGAAGGGATGGCACGAGGGTCAGGATGTGCAGCAGGATCACTTCTGTTCTAATATTCAGGGTTTAAACCCCCTGGGTGTGCCACGGGGCAGGGAGAGAGAGCAACCACGGGATGTGCATCCAGGGAACGGGATAACTGCAGTCAGCCCCTGACAGCCCTGCATGAATTAAACAGGTTGGAGAATTATATCAATTATAGAGGAGAATAAACAGCCCTGCGTGCACACTCAGCCCGTGCCACAAAAGCTGCAGCACTGAGGGGGCCCTTCAGGACTTCATTCCAACTCAAGGGCTTTGTTCTGACAGCGTGAGCGAGAGAAAAGCTGCTGAAGTCATTCCTGCTATTCTGGTGGATCTGGAGAGGGATCCCACCAGGGCTGTGGGCTGGGGGATGTGTTGTGTATCCATAACCACCCACGGCCCCGCAGGGTTCCTTTTGGGATACATTTTTATTGATTTTTTTAAACCAAAGATTATTCCTTTGTGCTCAGGAACCGAGAAAATGCTTTAAAAATTGTGGCTGAGGAAAGATGTGAAGGAAGCAGTGGCACGAGGCAGTGGGATCCATTATTCCTGATAAACCTGGGCCATCAGGGGCTCAGTCTCTGATTTAATCACCACACCCTGATGAGGAGGGGCAAATCCATGGGTTGGCCTGGGGTGCTCCTCCATGGGGGAACTTGGAGGAAAACAGGATGATTTGGGCTGGAAGGGAGCTTAAATATCGTCTCATCCCACCCCTGCCCTGGCAGGGACACCTCCCACTGTCCCAGGCTGCTCCAACTTCAATATCCAGCCTTGGGCACTTCAAGAGATCCAGAGGCAGCCACAGCAAATCTGGGAATTCCAGCCCAGCCCCTGCCCACCCTCCCAGCCAGGAATTCCTTCCCAATATCCCACCTATCCCTGCCCTCCTTCAGCTTCAGGCCATTCCCCCTTTTCCTGCCATTCCATGCCTACTTGGGACTAGTTTGGAGAGGGGATTTCTCAACTCTTGCTCATTAATCCAGTTAACTTTTTTTTCGTTTGTTTGATTTCCACTTGGACTTCTTCCATTTTCTTTGCAAATTGTAAATTGTGGGGACTCCTGTCTCATCGTGGCGGGCAGAGATCATGGAACCATGGAATATCCTGAGCTGGAGGGGATCCCAAGGATCATCCAAGCTCCTTTCCTGCACAGACACCCTAACAATCCCACCCTGGGCATCCCTCGAGCCGTGTCCAAACCTTCCCGGAGCTCTGGGTGTGGTTCCTTCCCTCATCTCCCCTTCCTGGGCACGCCCCAGCACTTCCCTGCCTGGTGCATCCAGGAAAAACCTCCTGTACCAGCTGCTGTCTGGTGTGGGAATTGCTCCTGGAATTCAAGAGGCCTTCCTGGGTGTTCAGGATGCCCAACATCGTGCCCTGGTCATCCACACAGAGCAGGAAAAATTAAACATGTAAAAGCGACCTGCACACACATGACTGGAACAAAAAGCCAGGCGGGAATGGATGAAATGGGCGTTATTTGATTTTAATTCAGGGCCCTGAAACTCCGTCCTGAATAGCAAAAGGGAATGAATCATTCCTGATGGATTCATCACGGCCATTTATGTTCTAAACACTCGCTTTTGCCACACAACTGCCTCAGGTTGTGCGAGGAATGTAAAGGTTTTAAATACCGAGGTTTGTTTTATTATTTTTTTTTTTTTAAAGCAGCCGGTTTTGTTATTTCTAATAGAGCCTTAGCTGTACTTAATATTTTTTGTGCAGCTACCTGGGAAATTGTAAATTCAGCGACTGATTACAGAGGCGGCTGGGAGCTGATAATAAAGGCTGATTATGTGTCGGTGCAGCAGCGGGGAGTGGTGCCGGAACGGGGGCTCTGGAGCGCTGCAGAGCAGGAGGCAGGGCCGGGGCTCTGTTGCTGAACAAACACCACGAGAGCAGAGCTGGCGGCTGCGTCCCCGATTCCTGCCCGTTCCTCCCGAATCAACGATTTTACCGACCGCGACGGGTGAATTTACGCGCCTTGGTTTTTTGCCTGTTTGCAGAGCAGTAAAGCTCCAGGCAGTGATTTATGGGCACGACTCCGAGGTGTCCCGAGCACCCACCTCCCTCCTGCTTCCTCCTCCCTGGGATCTGGGTGCTTGGAGTCAGACAGCTCCTGGAAAAGTGCACCTTAAATCAGGGAATCCTGGAATGGTTTGGGTTAAAGGGGCTTTAAATCCCACTCAGTGCCACCCTTGCCATGGTCAGGGACACCTCCCACTGTCTCCAGTGTCCAACCTGGCCTTGGGCACTTCCAGGGATCCAGGGGCAGCCACAGCTGCTCTGGGAATTCCAGCCCAGCTCCTCCCCACCCTCCCAGTCAGGAATTCCTTCCCAATATCCCATCTAAAGAGCAGGAACCACATCACAGGGCCTGGGAGGAAGGCAAGTCCCAGGCAGATGTGGAACTGAACATCTGGACTTCGAGGTGGGTGGTGCAAAAGGGAGCCAAAACTGAAGGGGCAGGTGAGTTAATTAGGATAGAAAAGGTGATTAACAGCTACTCTTTAAGGAAACAGCCTCTTTCTGGTTTCGAAGATGAAACAGATTAAATAGGTCTGCGAGAAAAATCGTTTCAAGTTCATTTAAAGTGAAATTATGGAGAAGGTTGGGAAGGGTGAGGCAGGTGGGGCTCCCAGGTTTGGATCAGTTGTTTGGAAAACTTCGGTAAACCTGACAAAGCTTGAAGAAAACCCGTGATCACTGAGATTTGTGTGGTTTCCTCCCACCAGCCCCTGCAACCTGGGCTTCAATAATATTTCTGCTCGTTTTGGTGGGCGGCAGCTGGATGCCAAAAGAGTGGATGTCGTAATGTGAACACAAGCCACGGCGAGAGGCTCGGAGCTGACAAAGCTCTTCACTTTAAAACCCACAGCCAAGTGGGCTCCCTCTGACTGCCCCCGCTTTGCCAGGTGGTATTTCGCCATTTATTACTGCCTTTTTAAAATATATGCTCTGCAATTCAGATGTGTCTATAACGGGGATGATATACAGTTGTTCTCTGGACTGAGTGCGAGCCATCTGTCAAAAACAAAAGCTAAATTCTCCGTAATAAAAGCCGCCAAAAGATTGATATTTCACATTAAAGGCAGAGCTGGGGAAAAAAAAAAAGCAATTTTGTTTATGGGCAAACCTGTGTCTGGCACATTTTTCATGTCATATAAAGATGGAAATCTCACCTTATGGCTGTAGATTGCTGCTATATTTCAGCCTTTACAATTGGGGACAGCTCCGCATGTGCTGCTACCTTAAGAGAGATAATTCCCCACACGTCGTTGATAGCAATGAGTCCATTCGAACACGTTCCTGCTGCTTCCCAAAGGTGCAGCATTTCCCACTGCCTGCCCTCGGCCGAGCTGGTGGAGCACGTTCTTCAGGAAATTCGATTTGTGCGTGAAACTTCTTTGTTGCCCTCAGCTCCTTTCGGAGCCGTTCCGGGTCTGTCAGAGAAGCTGTGGCTGCCCCTGGAACGTTCCCGGCCAGGTTGGATGGGGTGTGGAGCACTCTGGGATAGTGGGAAGTGTCCCTGCCCACGGCAGGGGGTGGGAATGAGATGGGATTTAATTTCTTCCTGCCCAAACCATTCCAGGATTCTGTGATCTGTTGTGTCTGACCTGCAGCACTGGCTTTGGACCTCGGACTCTGGGGCTTCCTGTGAGGGAAGAGGGCTGTGGCTGGCAGTGAACAGGACAGGGCAGGCTCAGGTGTGACAGCAGCAGGAATTTCCCCATGGAAAGGGTGCTCAGGCCTTGGAAGTGGCCAGGGAGGTTTGGAGTGCCCATCCCTGGAGGTGTCCAAGGAATTCCTGGAGGTGGCACTGAGAGCTCTGGGCTGGGGACAGGGTGGGCATCGGGCACAGCTGGGACTGGATGGGCTGGGAGGGCTTTTCCAAACGAAATAATTCCGGGACTCTATGAACACCTCAGCCAAGCTCTCTCTCCATTCCCAGAGCATTTTTTCCCCTGATGTCCAAACCTCTGACGGTGCCACGATTCCCAGGACATCTGCCAGGAGCTGCTCCTGCTCAGGTGGGACGCTGCTGTTCCCAGCCCCAGACCCTGCTGCACACGGGGGAGCAGGAGGAGCTGCACTCCCGGGTCACTTTCATACCAAGCAGCCCCGTCAAACCCCCACGTGATGCAGAGGTTTGATTTAACACAAGCTGGTTTGTACCAGGGTCAGGATTTCTGCCTCCTCCAGGGCTGCTCATCCCTCCTGAAGGGCTGTGCTGTAGGAGAAGGGAATACAGGTGACCTCGCCCCTGATGAGTAACAGCCGTGTTAATCACCCAACACAGCCTCACCCCTGATGAGTCAGAGCTGTATCCAATAAAGATAAGTGTGATAAAAGGGAGTGGGTTAGGGGGTGAGAGGGGATTTGAAGGAGGAGGAATCTTGAGGCAGAAGGAATGAAAGGATCATGAGGCAGAAAGATCCTAGGGAGGGAGAATCACTGCTATGGGCTCAGTCTGGGTCTGCAGTTAGAGCTGTTGTTGGAACCTGCAGTCACAGTGTGGCTGGGTAAAAGCCTGCAGTCAGTCTGCACACCAATCCCTGCAGTCACAGTGTCACACCAATCCCTGCAGTCACAGTCTCACACCAGTCCCTGCAGTCGCAGTCACAGTCACACCAATCCCTGCAGTCACAGTCACACCAATCCTGCAGTCACAGTCTCACACCAATCCCTGCAGTCACAGTCACACCAGTCCCTGCAGTCACAGTCACACCAATCCCTGCAATCACAGTCACACCAATCCCTGCAGTCACAGTCACACCAATCCTGCAGTCACAGTCACACCAATCCTGCAGTCACAGTGTGTCACACCAATCCTGCAGTCACAGTCACACCAATCCCTGCAGTCACAGTCACACCAATCCCTGCAGTCACAGTGTCACACCAATCCCTGCAGTCACAGTGTGTGCACACCAATCCCTGCAGTCACAGTCACACCAATCCTGCAGTCACAGTGTCACACCAATCCCTGCAGTCACAGTGTCACACCAATCCCTGCAGTCACAGTGTCTCACACCAATCCCTGCAGTCACAGTCACACCAATCCCTGCAGTCACAGTCACACCAATCCTGCAGTCACAGTGTCACACCAATCCCTGCAGTCACAGTGTCTCACACCAATCCCTGCAGTCACAGTCACACCAATCCCTGCAGTCACAGTCACACCAATCCTGCAGTCACAGTCACACCAATTCTGCAGTCACAGTGTGTCACACCAATCCTGCAGTCACAGTCACACCAATCCCTGCAGTCACAGTCACACCAATCCCTGCAGTCACAGTCACACACCAATCCTGCAGTCACAGTCACACACCAATCCTGCAGTCACAGTGTCACACCAATCCTTGCAGTCACAGTGTCACACCAATCCTGCAGTCACAGTCACACCAATCCTGCAGTCACAGTCACACACCAATCCTGCAGTCACAGTGTCACACCAATCCTGCAGTCACAGTCACACCAATCCCTGCAGTCACAGTCACACCAATCCTGCAGTCACAGTCACACACCAATCCTGCAGTCACAGTGTCACACCAATCCTGCAGTCACAGTCACACCAATCCCTGCAGTCACAGTCACACCAATCCTGCAGTCACAGTCACACCAATCCTGCAGTCAGAGCTCACAGACAATAACCAGCACTCAGAGGCTCCAAGGGGAGCCCACAGCAGCAGCTGCTGCAGCAGAGTCAGGGAATGTTTGGAGTCAGGATGGCTGAGCTGTGAAGAGGAATAAACCAGGACCCTTCTCATGCCGTGATCAACAAGAAGTCTGTGTCTTGGCTCATTTCTACCCTCTGACAAGAGGGCTGCTGCATCACTGTGGAAATGGGGGGCAGCACCAGGTGAGGCCCCCAGCAGCATCACCAGGTGGATCCTGCTCCTCCAGAACCCTTCCCCTGGGAGCACCCCGGGCTGCTGGAAGCATCCCTGGCCTAGTTCGGGCTGTCAGTCTCTGAGGGAAGCAAAAGGAAATGCAAATGGCTTGGCTGTGCCTCTGCGGGCTTTTGCTCCCTGTGCAATCCACGTGGGTTTGATTTGGCTGCCTTGATCACAGAAGGGATTCCCAGGGGACACTTGAACCTGCCGGAGCAGTCAGTAAATATTCACAGTGTTAAATTGGAAAGGAAAAGCTTGCTTTGCAAGGAGGGTGTTTGGAAATACTGATTTGGGGATCTCTCTGGGTGTGGGGAAGGCTGCAGGCTGCTTCCCATTTCAATCTCAGTTCTCTCTGGCTGCAGCTGTGTGTTCTCAGTATCCTGTGCTGCCCAGCTGCTGCTGGACCCGGGCACAACATCTGCTCTGGGCACACGAAGTCCCCTCTGCCAGCAAAACCAAGTTTTCTGCTCCCTGGAGGTATAAAACATCACCATGAGAAGTAGTCTGGCCGTAGGTTGTCAGCTTTTCTGCCCTCCCTGTTTCTCTCTCTCTCTCTCAGTCCAGGGAAATCCGAGCTCCTAGGCAGAGACAGGGGTGCTCACACAGAACTTTCTGCTGCAGGAGAGTCCCCCCCCCCCCCAGCTGCTGGTGTCCCCCAGCTCCGGTGCTGGCACTTACCTGCACCTAAAGTTGTGCCTCTTCCCCCTCCAGGTGCCTCCCCCTCACCTGAGTTATCAGCCTGAGGTCACAGAATCCCAGACTGGGTTGGAAGGACCTTAAATCCCATCCCATTCCCACCCCTGCCATGGCAGGGACACCTCCCACTGTCCCAGGCTGCTCCAACCCCAATATCCAACCTGGCCTTGGGCGCTGCCAGGGATCCAGGGGCAGCCACAGCTTCCCTGTTAAATTAATCCTGGTTTGGGTGTTTGTTTTTTTTTTTTTTTTTTTTTTTTGTGGGGTTGGTTTGTTCGGGGTTTTTGTTGTTGTTGTTCAGTACAAGAGGGAAATGTTGAATTAAAGGTTCTGCTCAAGCCGTTTTCCAGCTACATTTCATCGGCTGTTCCCAACCGTTGGGTCATTGTGCTCCCAGCTCGTTGTTGTTATTTACAGGAGAAAATAAAAGAGGAGTGATACAGCCTGGTGGAGTTTTTAAATGAAATGATTGTCTGACAAATTCGTGGGGCTCTCAGGAAGGCTGGAGGAGGCAGTGCTGTGAGAATTGGAGCTTCCTGAGTAGCTGCAGGTTTTTTAGAAGTGTTTTCATAAATGATGAGAGGAGGAGAGGTTGGGGATGTGGCTGTGCAGCTGAACTGAGCAGAATGCGTCCCCTTCCACGGGGAGGGAGAGGCTCTTTTGTTAATCGTGTAGGGGCAGGCAAAGGATGGGATGTGAACCTGAGCCAGGTGTGCCCAGAAGGCCAAAGGCACCCGGGCTGGATCGGGAATAGGGTGGCAGCAGGAACAGGGCAGGGATTGTCCCTGTGTGCTGGGCACTGCTGAGGCCACACCTCAAATCCTGAGTCCTGGACTCCTTGTGACAGGGGACACTGAGGGGCTGGAGCATATCCAGGGAAGGAAATGGAGCTGGGAAGGGTGTGGAGAATTCCTGAGGGAGCTGGGCAAGGGGCTGAGCCTGGAGAAAGGGGGATCAGGGAGGACCTGGTGGCTCTGCACAAGTCCCTGCCAGGAGGGGACAGCCGGGGGGGTCGGGCTCTGCTCCCAGGGAACAGGGACAGGAGGAGAGGGAACGGCCTCGGGCTGGCCCAGGGGAGGCTCAGCTTGGCCAGCAGCAGGAATTTCCCCATGGAAAGGGTGCTGAGGCCTTGGAAGTGGCCAGGGAGGTTTGGAGTGCCCATCCCTGGAGGTGTCCCAGGAATTCCTGGAGGTGGCACTCAGAGCTCTGGGCATCAGGCACAGCTGGGACTGGATGGGCTGGGAGGGATTTTCCCACCTCAATAATTCCAGGAATCTGTGGGACAGAGTGAGGCTGTGACAGGGTTTGTTCTCTGCTGGCCTTGGATGCCTCTGGGCCTAACTTTGTAGATTTTTGTCCATCAGTCAGGGCAGTGACAGCTGGAATAACACCCATCCTCTTCCCATGATCCCTGAGAATTCCCTGCCAGCTGTGGATAACGATTTCTGCTTCATAGGGGAGAGTAAAAAGTGGATGACTGGAATTAAGCCTCCCACATGGATATGTGACCACACATGGTCTGAAATGGACACAGAAAGAAAGTGATTTGAGACAGAAAAGCAATTCAGAGCTTCCTCCCAGGCAACACTTGTTCCAAGGGCTCATCCCGCTGTTTTCCAAGATCAAAGGATCAGCAGTGCAACAGACTGGAGAGAGGCTTTTAAATTTAAAACAAAATCCCTCCTTGATCTCGGTAACAGCAGAAGTCAACTTTCTTCCTTGGGCTTGGCCATGACAACCTTGTGACTTCTGGGGAATAATTTCCTCCTGAGCAGCGTGAGCCAGAAAAATAAAAGGAATACTTTGGTCTCCAGCTGACTGTGGGATAATCTGGTGGTCAGCTGTTCCTCTGGGAGAAACCGCTGAATGATATTAAGTTTGAATATCCATTTCTTTTAAAAAGCCTAAAAAAACCTCCCCGAAACAGTGCAACCAAGTAGATTTCTTTCTGAAAGGAAATTAGTCGAAAAATTGAGTCGGGAGCAGTTTTCTGTTTTGACATTTTCAGGAGGAGTTTTATATAACAACATGTGGGTTTTTGGGTTTTTTTTTTCCTTTTTACTACACACATTTTACTGAAACAGCAAGTTCCAATTTGTCTTTCCTAGCCCAAAAATGACTTTTTTTTTTCCTGAGTATTTCTCTTTGAGGAATTTGCATTTTTCAGGTTTTGTTCTAATTAAGGATGAAAACAAAGCTCAGGGTCTTGAGAAAACCGAGTCTCATCCTTCCCTGTGCGTGATCTTTGCCGGGTGTCCAGTGCAGCACCTGGAATGAGCCCTGGTCACAAGGGTCCTTCCTGTGGGATTTTATTACGGAATTCACCATTTATTATGGATCTGACAGAACAGCTCAGCATTTCAGCCACCAGGCTGGGAAGGGAATTCTGGATATCACCAGAAAACACAAAGGAAAACATCAGATTGTGCCTGGAACTCGTGCCAGCAGAATCAGCTTTTGCAGATCAAGAGGAATTCAGGGAAAATCAGGAAATCCAGGGAAATTCAGCCACGGGGTCTGCAACCTCTGCAGGGTCACGGATTCTCGTGGGAGGTTTAGTGGTTTGGATGTCCTGGGATAAACTGCACGTTCCCAGCAGGGAGTTGTTGATGCAGCACCTCCCAACCCCAAATCCCTGTTTTAGGGTGTCCAGAACACGGTGATCCCCACAAAGGCTCATCCATGAGGATGAGACCCCTTTAGCCCCTTAGGGAGCATCTTTCCTCCCCCAAACCCCCTTTTTCCCCGTTTCTCTGCATCCAGCTGGATGTGACCCTGCAGCCTGGGTCCCTTCTCTGGCTTTGCTTCAGCCCCGAGGAGCTTTGAAACCCCATCAGATGCTTCCGTCCCTCTCTCTCTGTGTTCGGTTTTTCCTGCTCCTTCCCTCCTTTAATGAATCCCTCAAAGCAGAAAGGTCTTCAAACCCTGTCTCCCTTTCAAGAGACTCTCTCTGATCCACCAGAGATGTTTCTCTCATCTGGGGAGTGCACAAGGAGATTTCAGCGCCTCGCAGGGGAACAGAGGTGCCCAGGAAATGCTCTCCCTGCAGGGCTTTAATCCTCGCTCGTGGCAGGGACGAGAGGTTGTGCTCGGTCTTGTTTGGGGCCGTTTTCCCTTTCTCTGCCTCAGATCTGGGAAATCTGGGATTTTGGGGGCCCCTCTGTGTTCCATTCAAACTCTTTCTGGAAAAAGGGAAGAGGCTCTCAGTCTTGGCTGCAGGACCAGAGGGACATTTAACTCCAGGGCAGCAGAAGAAAATGATTCTGTATTGCCATTTCCTCCTCCACGTGATCCCCCGGCGGGAAATGATTGGGAGCGTCCCGGGATGAGAGGATCCGGCCAGGGAAGACAAATCACAGAATCACAGAGTGTGTAGGTTGGAAGAGACCATCAAGATCATGGAGTCCAGCCCAGCCCTAACACCTCAACTAGATCATGGCATCAAGTGTCACATCCAGGGATGGTGACTCCACCACCTCTCCGGGCAGATCATTCCAGTATTTAATCACTCTTTCAGTGAAAAACTTCTTCCTAATATCCAACCTGCATTTCCCTTGATGCAGCTCAAGACTGCGTCAAATCTCTGCGTCTCCTTCCTCCGTGTCCCCCTGACTGCCTTTCCTCCTGGGCTTGTGTGTTGGAGCTTCGTGCACAAATGGGATGGAGACACTGGGAGATGTTCCTCGAACTTTTATTGCAGCAGCAGCCCCTTAACAGGATTTGAGACGATTGAAAGATGGCAACAGCTCACATCTTGCCAGCAGCAGACAAAGATCTCTTTGTTACAGGGCATTTAAAAAGTTTTCCAGGCAACGGCACATTGCTAAAGCTTAGAGATAATTGTTCTAGCCAATCATTAAAAGCACATGTACACCTGCTTCAAACAATGCTTACATATATGCTTTCTATTAAGAATAAACTGTGGGCCTAAGAGATTTCAGCCTGCTGGCAGCTGAGAACTTTTTTCCTCAAGGAAAAATTTCTCAAGAAAGATTTTTCTCAAAACAATCTTGGCAACCAACTCTCCTTCCTCAAAACCATCTCTCTCCAGGTGGTGTTTGGCTGTTTCTCTGGTTTAACCCACGGGATCAGAGAGGTGTCGTTCCTATTCACCAGCCATGTTCAGTCTGTACGGGAACACCTTATAAAAGGCAGTAAGAATTAGACAATAAACGCCTTTTTTCTGTGCTCTTTGCCTTCTGAAATATTTGGAGTCTTTCATGTCCTGCAGCGACAATAAACAATGCTCTCATTAAGCTTAAAAATCTCTTGCTGGGCATATTTTTCTGCAATCTTGAGGTCTCTCCTAAAACTCAAACTATTGTTTCACGTCCGCGCTTGCTGCACTGTTGTAACTTTTCCTACTTTCGGGTTTTGCAGTTGCAGCTCATTCTGAATTCTTCTGCTCTTTCTGCTTCTGGGGCTTGCTTTCACAGCTTTTCGAAGTTTTTTAATATTTCCCACAAATTTCCCTCTCGGTGCAACTCCAGAGAAAACTCTCCTGACTCTGCCTTCTCCCAGCCCTCAGCACCTGCCCCACCAGGTGGAATTTGGGGCAAGTCCCAGCTGCTCTCTGGCCCAAAGGATGTTCCCTTTTTCCCCCACTTTGCTCTTTTCCTTGTGCGTGGATCCGTTATAAACGCGTATTCTAAAGTTGGCTTTTCCCAAATACTGAAATGGATGCTGTGTGTATAACGTGGGAAGGTTTCTCTAGTTTCTTTTGTTATTAACAGGGTTTAGAAGTAGGTGATGTGATGAATGAAGATGTGTATTTTCTTTTGGGTCGTAGCATAGCGTTAAAAGTAAAAACTGCTTTTCGTAACCCCTAAACCAGAGGATAAAGGGAATCCTCCTGCATTCCTGGATTATCCAGATGAAGATAACGACGAACCAAACTTCCAAGAAGGAATTAATTGATCCTGTTACCAGAAAATGGGACATGAGACGACCAAGAGGCACCACCAAGAAATTTACTAGAGGGAATAAAATGCTAAATTAGTGAAACAGGGGCAGGTTGGGAGAGTTAAAACTAAGAAAGAATTTCTAAACCCAAAGGGATGTTTGAATAATGCATTAGGTCCTTTTGAATACGTAACAACCTGGTACATTCAAAGGAGCGTGTTTCTGAGTTCACGTGTGATTTCTCGGCACCCTGGCCGAGACCCTTTGCTTTATTTCTGTTTCTTAATTGTCTTACTTTTCATTATTTTTTTAATTAAAATTGCCGAGAAAGTGAACCTGGTTTTTCACAGGTCCAAGCACCAACAGGCGCTCCTGGCACCTGACTCAAACCCCTTTTTTTCACCCTCCCATCTTCTCACCTCCAAGAGCTCCCGGAGACTCTTCCCTTCCTTGGCCAAGATCTCCAGGAATTTCCCGTGTGGCTCCCACCGCCCAGGAAGAGGGAAGTGAATTCCAAGTGCCACCGCAGCCTGCCCCAAGTTGTCCCCTCAGTGACACCTTGGCTCACCTGTCCCCAAGCCCTGTGACCTGGTGGGTGTCCCTGGCACACCCCTGCAATGACTCTGCCGGATCCTGGTGGCGGGGGGACGTTTCCTTCTCTCAGCCAGGGATAAACGAGCCCTTAAGGCATCTCCAGATGCTTCATCCGTGCAGTAATAGGATTAGTGAGGAACCCCGGAGGGTGGACGCTCCGGGGGAAGGAAACAATTCTGTTATTTCAGAGTGTATTTACTGGTTTTGTTTTTTTTTTTTTTTTTTGGCTCGGCGTGTGCAGGGAAGGATCCTGAGATAATCTGGCTGGAGGAAGCCTTGATAAGGTGGCTAATCAAAGCTAATCAAAGTGTGGCTTGTGGCCTGCAGGGCTGTCACTGCTCCCTTCAATGCCCTGTCCCTTTGATGAGCTCCAAACAGCGCTGGGAGGGGCCAGCCCCTCTCCCAAACTTTAATTCCACCCTCAGGACCCATTTTGGCAGGACTTCTGTGTCTCCAGGCTCTGCCAAGGGCTTCGCAATCCTGCCCCAGAGTCTCTGCTGCCTTTCCCAAGAGTCTGCCACAGCCCACAGGGAATTTGTCATTTAGTGATGGAAAACGCCCGAGATTTCATTGTGGATGGGTCAGAAAATGCTTCACCTGAAGCTCTCACTGCTGTCTGAGCAATGCAGGCAACTTCTGCTGGCTCTGGGACAGACCACGAGCTGATTTTTCCCCCAGTGGAGTTTCAGCCCCAGGAGAAATTGCAGCACAATTCCCACCCGAGTGGTGGCTTCGTGGCAGGAGCTGGGCACACACTCAGACCTTGGGTGCCTCCAGGCCTTTCCCGGCTCCTTAACACTCCAAAATCCTGGAAATGTGAGGGTTGGGAAGTGAGCTTTGGATCAGTGACCTCATATCCAGGTGGGGACTGACACTGCTGGCGAGGCCTTCTACAACAACAAACCCCACAGCAGGGGAAGCTACAGATTCATCTGTTACTATTTGATTTTTCAGTTCAAAAGTATTAATTGAACAATTTGGGGCAGATAAATCGGGAGGGCGAGGATAAGGACGACTCCTGCAATTTGTGTTAATTTAATGTTTGGTTTCTTTCGGCGCAGAGGGGCGAGGAGGTCACGCTGCAGGGTGGAGGAGCTGGGAACACTTTGCAAAGTGTCCGGGAAGATCCACAGATCCTTTCTGCCTCACCCTTTTCGCTGCAGGGGGTAAGTCAGGATTATCCAAGGGAACCTCTCAAAGGTTGAAGGATCAAGGGCATGACCTGACATCTGCAAGGGCTGGAGGGGGACAGGACACGGGAATGGCTCCCCACGGCCAGGGAGCAGGGCTGGATGGGAATTGGGAATTCCTGGCTGGGCTGGAATTCCCAGATTTGCTGTGGCTGCCCCTGGATCCCTGGCAGTGCCCAAGGCCAGGCTGGACATTGGGCTTGGAGCAGCCTGGGACAGTGGGAGGTGTCCCTGCCATGGCAGGGGTGGCACTGGGTGGGATTTAAGCCCCTTTAACCCAAACCATTCCATGATTCCCTGATTTCAGGTGGATTTTATGACCTGGTGGTTTGGTTTCAATCCCAGATTTTTGCTCAGCATTCTCCATTCCTTGTGCTGGCCTCAGGGCTGGTTCTCCCCACCAGGAGATT
This sequence comes from Chamaea fasciata, assembly GCF_029207755.1. Lineage (NCBI taxonomy): Eukaryota > Metazoa > Chordata > Aves > Passeriformes > Sylviidae > Chamaea > Chamaea fasciata. The sequence continues at coordinate 62,318,840 of NW_027094092.1, forward strand.
TCCTGTTGTGAATTTTTTACTCCTCTGCACCTTTTTTTCCATGGAGGGGATCCCAGCATCCCGAGGGTGAGTGTTTGGAGCAGGAATGACCTCCTGCTGCAGTGCCTGAGTACAGAGCAAACCTCAAAATTCATTTTATAGCCTGAAACTTGGACATTCCCACCGAAGTGGGGAATTTTTTTTCCTGCCTCCTGCTCATTTAGGGTTGGGAGTTGAACCAGGAGCCTTCCAGCTGGGGTCAGGTACCCAGAGACATCTCAGGAAGTTCCGGGCTGTGGAATTCTCTGAATTCCTCTTTTCCACAGACACACACTGGTCTCTGACACGGCAGCTGTGGAAATTCCTGGAAAATAATCCAGGAAATAATCCAGGTTATTGTGGGTGAACCTCACTGTCCGGGAAGTCCGTTTGGTGGAGGAGCCCTGGCCTCACATCTGTCCACGAGCAGAACCTGCTATTCCTTTCTATTAAATACATACCTGTAACTGCATTGGGATGTTCAGCTCCATCCTCCTGGATAAATAATCCATGATCTCTCTCTGGCTCTGCCAACTCCTGTGGATGCCAGAGTTTCTTATCCCCTCCCTGCCTCACTGCGATATTTAAATTCACCCCGAGCCATCTCAGCTACAGGCTTTGCATGCAACAAGGAGTCCCACTCGGAAAACGAATGATCCGGCTGGGAAAAAAAAAAAACCTCTGGGAATGGTTTGTAAATGCAACGTGGGCACAACCGACCCGTCAGAAGAGTTTATCAGTTTGTCCCATCACTGCAGCGAGCGCCGCATAACTTATCTGGGAGATGGCAGAGCGCACTTCTCAAAGGTTTATCTGCAGCATGACAATCGGGAAACTCCTGCAAAAAAAAAAAAAAATCCTTTTCCCACGGTGATGGATAATCAGCGAGAGGCAGGTGGGAGCCAGGGGCTGCTGGGTGTCAATGGTTGCTGTGACAGGGGTGATTGTGGATTTATTCATCCCCACCCCGACGGTGGGACTGAAACCTTTGTGCCAGGATTGAATGGCTCTTCTCCCTTCCAGATATTCCCGGAGGGTTCCTCGGGGTCGGGGAGAGCTGCAGCCCTCGAGTGCTGAAGGGTTTTATTGCTCTTGAAGAGGAGAGAATGCAACTTTCAAACGGAAAACCGTGTGTGGTGCAAGGTCCGCCCAAGAAAAAGGAGCTGAGCTTGGACTTCTCAGGAAGATATTAAAGGAAAATTAAAGTGGGATTATCGGCTTCTCTGTTTTTTCCTCTCAATAAAAACCTGGATGTTTTCTGGGCTTCCACAAGCCTGAAGCCCTCTGCTAAATTTCTTACAGTTAAGCAGATGATAACAGAGGAGATTATAAATGCAGAGATCCTGGAAATGTGAAGGAGAGCCCTGTTTGCTTACTGAGGCATAAAAACTTCTTATTGGGGGCTTAGATCTTAGTCATGTACATTTAATTTGATTTTATACCGCGTTCTCTGACCAAATTGCTTCCAGTTTTTCGCAGGACTGAGATAATCGTCTGAGAAAGGCTTTCATTTGTAAATCAGCCTGATGTAAGGGGGTGAGGCTGAGCTGTGCATCCACGGAATCCTCTGGGGATCAGGTCTCTCCAGAGCAGTTCCACAAATGAGGAGGGAATGGGGATCTCTGGTTTTTATCATGGAATCATTCGGGTTGGAAAAGACCTCGAGATCATCGAGTCCGGCTGATGCTCCATGTCCCTCTTCAAGGTTTCGGTGACAGTTCTGGATTTTTCTGATTTGTTTTAGTCTCAAACTGAAGATCTGTGGTTAATCCCTGTTCCCAGCAGGACCCTCTTGCTGAAGCAGAGCTTTCCGAGGTGTGCTCCCTGCTCTGGGCAGGACCTCCAGGCCTCTCTGGGAAAGGCGCTCTGCTCCCGAATATTGCACCTCTGGAACATTGGGTGGATCGAAAACCCGGAGGGTCGCAAAATGGTATATTTTTACAAAATCAGTCCCTGCACCTGGGTGGGGACAACATCCTGTCACAGCGTCCTGTCTGGGGGTGTCAGCAGCACTGACCCATCACTGCGTGCACTCCCTCCAGTCCTCAGACTCCTGAATCCCCGAGCTCTTCCCGGGGCAGTGTTTAGGGATGTTTAGGGATGCTTTGGAATGCGTTTCCTGTGGATTCTGTCCGTGCTCTTGTGGCTGAAAGCAACACCAACCCCCTCCCCGGGTTTGCTTGGGGTGAAGTTTTCCTCAGGTTGTTGCAGGAATGGGAGAGGGGGGATTGGGCTGCCCTGCCTCCTTGGGAGGAGATAAAAGTTGTTGGAACCCTGGGCACTGAGAATTTCTGGCTTTCTGTGCTCACAGGCCCTGACCTGCAAACACTGCATTGGACCTGAGGCTGTGGAAAAGGCTCCCAGAATTGAGTGACAGCACCGGGATTGTGGGTGTGGAGTTTGGATAGAAGGGTGTGGTGTCACAGCAGGGAAAACTCAGAGTTGAAGCGTTTAGAATACAGTAATACAGATATAAAGGAAGATGGAGGGTTTAGGGCAGAGGCTCAGTCCTTCTTTTTTCACCTTCTTCTCCGTGGGTCTGGGTGAGATTTTGTAATTGGGTAGAAAAACCCACATTGCGGGCCAGGGGTGGTTGGTTATTGGATTAAAAGTAAAAATAATTTAGGAGTCATCTCATAATTGGACAGTTTGTGCTTAGAAAACCTTGTAGAAAGAGAGAGAGGGCTCCATTTTTGTTTTGGTAGCAGAACCGCTGCAGCACTCATGGTTTGAGAGACTTTAGATAAGAATTAATAAACACCTGAGTCTGAGCACGAAATGCCATCTCAAGCATTTAATCCTGACCCTGGCAAAAAGAAGATAAAACGCGACAGGTGGGATGAAAGGAGGACTGCCCTGCAATTCCCTGGGGCTGTGCTTTCCCCACCCACCGCTGGATGAGAGATCCCAGGAAGGGATTTGCGTCCACAGGTGGATTTGTGGTCTGGATCCAGGCAACTTTGGATCCCTCAAGACCAGGGACACAGAACCCCACGTCCAGCACGGGGAGCTGGGTGGAAATTCTGTCTCTGTCCAAGCCTGGGAAGGCCTCAGCAGTGATAGAAGAGTTTGGGGTGGATCTCTCATGCTTGGTGTCCAGGTGTGTGCAGGTAAAAGGAGCGTGGAAAGCTCTGAGGGAGGATCTACACCCCCAATATTTTCTGTTTTCACCCCAGCTCCAGAATCCTCTGGCAAACCAGGAGATGATCCACAGGGATTTCTACCCTGAGACCTCTTGCCACAGCCCGTGAAGCTCCTGCAGGTGTGACGGGGGGTGCATGACAGCCAAACTCCTGAGAAAGACCCAAGTGTTGGGCCTGGAGAAATGGAATTGGTGTTTGGCTGGTGCCTGGTGCTGATGGCGCTGTGCTCCCTCCGGAGTCCAGGTTATCCCAGAACAGCTGTGGCTGCCCCTGGATCCCTGGCAGTGCCCAAGGCCAGGTTGGACATTGGGCTTGGAGCAGCCTGGGACAGTGGGAGGTGTCCCTGCCATGGCAGGGGTGGGAATGGGTGGGATTTCAGGTCCCTTTAACCCAAACCATTCCAGGATTCCTTGAATCCAACCGCTCTTCCAAGGGCTGGAGGTGCTGCCCCACGGCCCTGGCTCTTCTGCACCACTGTCCCCTGTCCCCAGGGGCTGGGACACAACTTCCACATCATTCCCCTCTAGCTGAGGGGTTCTGCTGCTGGAGCTGAGGAGCAAAGCAGGGTTTGCTTCAGCCCCAAACTGGCAGAGCTGGAATTTCCCTGTGGATGTCACCGCCCCAGCTGCCACCACAGCTCCTGTCACTTGGGCCTGGCCGTGCTGTCGCTCTGATCCGTCCTGTGTGGTGTTTTCCTCCAAAATCCATGACAAATTCCTGTGTCACCCGTTCCTGGAAGCTCCAGGAGCTCAGTGCCCGAGGCTGGGCAGGCGAGGAGCCTCTGCTGTGGCTCTGGAGCCACCTGAGACTCACCTGAGGCCGAGTTGTCTCCATCGTTAATCATTCCCAAAATATTCCTGTTCGTTTGTAAATCGTGTTGCCGTGGCAACCATAATTTCCATGCATTCCCAACATCAGACACCTCTCCAACCAATTTGTTTTCCCCCGTTGCCATAGTGACAGACGTTTTGTCAGAATTATTTAGGGGAGAGAGAAATCCGGAGACTTTTGCAGAGAAGGAGCCCTGTGGGGAGCCCCCCACCTTCCCAAGTTCCTCCTGCCCAGCTCTGAGTGAGGATTTTTGGGTTTGGGCACAAGCAGTCCCTCATCCCTGCCCCACCTCCGCCCCGTGACCATCATCTGCCCTGGCTTTGGAGCTGTTCCAGCCTGGCCACCATCAGATCTCTGCTCTCTGCAGCCTCTGATGGCTCCTCCTCCTAACTCTGGGTTTAAAGGGCTGCACCTCTGCTCCAGGGCACCCCCACAGTTTGACAGGTGTTCCCATATCAGGAAAAGAGTTTAAGCCTCACCCCTGGACTTTTAAGGAAGAAGAACCAGAAACTTCCTTGCTCCTCTCACCAGAACTGGCCCAGCACAAAGGCGCCTGTTGGACCCTTGAGCTGCTCCTCAAGGAATGTATATAATACAGAGAAATATAATATATATAGAGAGAATTATATTGTTATATATTATTATAATAGATAATATTATAATATATGGAAAATATTGTTTTCTATTGGGCACCAAGCCAAAAACCCCTCCTGGCTCATTGAATACTAAAGAGAGAGCGCCGAGATTCTCGGGGCATTTTTGGGATGTCTCAGCAGGTGCAAGGGCCCTCCCTGCACTGTGCACGGCTTTTGTTATTTTGTTCTGTATAATTTGTTATTTTCTCTTTAATTAAAACCCTTCTGCTTTTTTAAAACACTTCCAATCAGCCATCTCCCTGATTATTCCTAAAGCATTTCTGGGAGGTTGCTGGCAGCCCTCGGAGTGTGATGAACCTTTGTGGGGCTGAAAACACTCTGGCCCCACGCAGAAATTCATCACACCTCAGCCTTCCCGACCTTTGTTCCCAGAGGAACATCTGATAAAGCAGCTTGGAAAACTGCCCCCAAAAGTGCTTCTCTGGGTAATCACCAACAATGCAGAACAGGAGAGTTCTGGAACTCCTCAAACAGGAATTTCTTAAGTGGGAGCCGAGGCCTTGGGAAGCAGCTCTGGTTTGCAATTTCTGCAAACACCTGCAGATACCTGCAAATATCTGTCTGCAAATCCAACCTGGATTTTCTTTGGATTGCTGCTGATTCACAGGGGCAGCTCAGTTCTGCCGCTTTATTGAACCATTGTGGGGTTCTCTGCCCTCCCCACTCCTCCTGCTCGGCTCTTGGGCTGCCAGGACCTTCCACCCAGGGTGGGGTGGGCTCTCCCGCACTGCAGCCAGTAGGAATTTCTGGCGTTCCAGGAGATGTTTGGGATGAAAGAGAAGCTGCGAGTCGAAAACAATAATCCGTGCTCGGTGCCTTTGATCCCCCACACAGCCCGGGCTCCTGCAGCCTCCTACCTGGGGAATAACAAAGCCATTTCTAGGTCCCTCCCTGGGGATATTCCAGAGCCACCTGGACGCAATCCCGTGTCCTGAGCTCTGGGATGGCCCTGCTGGAGCACCAGTGACACTCCGAGGTCGCTCCCAGCCTGAGATTCTGTGACTCCATCTGTGTTTGACAGCCTGGGGAATCAAAAAAAAAAAAAAAAATTTGGAAGAATCTGTTATTAAACACCTGAGCGCTCACATTTTATGTGAGTTTTGGAAAACAGATCAACCTTGCGAGCACGGGTTGGGAATTTCTACTGTGAGCTCGGAGGCTCCTGCAGGATCCGGGGCTGTGCTGAATTCCTCTTCCTGCCATGGGAAAGCCTCTTCCCTGCCTGCCAAAGAACAGGGAATGCTCCTGGCCTCGGGAATGTGCAGGCACGGCCGCCAGGACACCGAAGCAGAATAAACCCCAGTTTGTCCCTGTTGAAGATAATCTGGGAATGTAAGGGTGCTCTCCTCCCTGAATCCATCCCCGCGAGCACCGGAGGGGATTTTTGGACCGCTCCACCTTTCCCTGCTGTTACCTGCGCGATCACCTCCACTTGGTGGTAGCATTTTCTCTGTCTTCCCTCCTCTTTCCCAGCTTTTGGACGTGAGCAAGGAGCCCCATCCCTGTGGAATGCGGGAGTGAAGCGTTGGGTCCGTGTTTTCCTCTGTGACCCAGCGAAGTCTGAGCCTCTGATCCTGCCCTGGCCGGGATTTTGTACCCAAACCTCTTCCTTCAAGGAAAAGGAGAAGAAAAAAACCCCAAACCTCGGGAATGCTGCCCATGAGCAGCTCTGCCTGTCCTCAGGGGAGCTTGGTGCCCTGCAAGGACCTGGCTGGGGTTGGGGACAGTGAGGGGTCAGAACTGGGGCTGTCCCCAAACCAGGATGAAACCTGCTCTGGGTTAGGAGCAGCTTAAAGCAGGGCAGGGACAAGAGGAACCTAAAACAGAGCCAGGAGAAACCTAAACCAGGGCAGGGACAGGAGGAACCTAAACCAGAGCAGGGACAGGAGAAACCTAAACCAGGGCAGGGACAGGAGAAACCTAAACCAGAGCAGGGACAGGAGGAACCTAAACCAGGGCAGGGACAGGAAGAACATAAACCTGAACAGGGGCAGGAACCTAAACCAGAGCAGGGACAGGAGGAACCTAAACCAGAGCCAGGAGGAACCTAAACCAGAGCAGGGACAGGAGAAACCTAAACCAGAGCAGGGACAGGAGGAACCTAAACCAGGGCAGGGACAGGAGGAACCTAAACCAGAGCAGGGACAGGAGAAACCTAAACCAGAGCAGGGACAGGAGAAATGTAAACCAGAGCAGGGCCAGGAGCCTAAACCAGGGCAGGGACAGGATTTCTCCCAAGGAGAGGAGCGATGGAGGTGCTGCAGGAGAGCTGGGAACAGGCTCAGGGTGGGCACTGAGAGGTGATGTCACTGCTGGTTTATTTTTTATTCTTTATTTCGGCTGTGAAAAATCTCCCCACCTCGCAACTCGTTCTCCTCTCCCTGCCTTTGGCTGTGGGTTAACCCTTGGAGGTCTGAGCAAAACTGGGATCAGCGGCTGCGGGCGAGGCCTCTGCTGCTCTTTGCACCGGTGCATCCCGTTTCCCAGAGAGAAAAACTGCAGCACCGCCTGCTGCAAATGGAATTATCATCGTATCGATTTGGTTTCTCTTAATTGAAGTGTGCCATTTATAAACGGCTCGTCTGAGGGCTGCGGCTGCTGTTCCCCTTTCCTGGCAGCAGCAGGCTTCCAATCACCGGCACCTTGTGGGTATTAAAACACGCTAAATTGGTCTGCAAGTTAAAAAAAACCCAAAAAACCCTCCTATTCTTTCCCAAAGAATCGATTGCCACAGGGGCTGGTGGAATGGGGGAAAAGAAAGTTTTTAATCTCCTGAATGTCTCAGGGGCTGTGGTGACAGCGTTTGTCACAGCTTGTGCCAGGCTTTGAGGTGGTGTGCTGCCTCTCCCCTCCTGGGAAGGGGACTCTGGTTTAAAAGAAATTATTCTTGTGCTTTCAGAGGAGTGAGGAAGATGAGGATTGTGGTGCTGAAAGCTCTGCGCTGCCTGGAGGGCTGGGCTGCTCTCAGGTTTTGGGGGCTGGAGGGGACACAGGTGGGGTGTGGGGCTGGAATTGTCCCCGGGTGTCCCCCGCAGGTTGAAGGGCTGCCCTGGCTGAGTGTCACCCTGAGGTGACAGTGATGGGACCTGTCCTGGGGTGTTCTCCGTCCCAGAACCCAGACTGGTTTGGGTTAAAGGGACCTGAAATCCCACCCAGTGCCACCGCAGCCATGGCAGGGACACCTCCCACTGTCCCAGGCTGCTCCAAGCCCAATGTCCAACCTGGCCTTGGGCACTGCCAGGGATCCAGGGGCAGCCACAGCAAATCTGGGAATTCCAGCCCCTCACCTCCCAAAACCCCACACACAACCTCCCAAAACCTCCCAAAACTTTCCAAAACTTTTCAAAACCCACACACAACCTCCCAAACCCCCCCAAAACTTTCCACAACCCCACACACAACCTCCCAAAACCTCCCAAAACCCCACACACAACCTCCCAAACCCCCCCAAAACTTTCCACAACCCCACACACAACCTCCCAAAACTTTCCACAACCCCACACACAACCTCCCAAACCCCCCCAAAACTTTCCACAACCCCACACACAACCTCCCAAAACCTCCCAAAACTTTCCACAACCCCACACACAACCTCCCAAACCCCCCCAAAACTTTCCAAAATCCCACACACAACCTCCCAAAACCTCGGCCACACCTGGAAGAGGCTCTGTGGGTTTGGCTCCCGCTCGGTGAGCTCAGCAGGGGAATCCTGCGTTTTCCCTGGCTCAGAAATCCCCCATTTGTTCACAGCAGGAGGGGACGCAGCCCTTCCCGCCCCTGCCTCAGCCTCTGGGAGGGAACAGCCGCCTTTGGGAGGAAACGGGAAAATTTCCTCTGCTTGAGGTGAGACCTCAGCTGCAGAGCCGGGGCCACCAGCAGAGGAGCTCTGGGAATGTGTGGGAGTCCAGAGGAACCCACGGAGATGCTCCAAAGGCTGGGAGAGCTGGGAATGTTCCCCTGGAGAGGAGAAGCTCCAGGGAGAGCTCAGAGCCCCTGGCAGGGCCTGAAGGGGCTCCAGGAGAGCTGGAGAGGGACTGGGGACAAGGGATGGAGGGACAGCACACAGGGAATGGCTTCAAATTGGAAAAGGGGAGATTTAGATGGGATGTTGGGAAGGAATTCCTGGCTGGGAGGTTGTGTGGGGGGTTTTGGAAGGTTTTAAGAGGTCGTGTGTGGGGTTTGAGGAGGTTTTGAGAGGTTTTGGGAGGCTGTGTGTGGGGTTTTGGGAGGTTGTGTGTGTGGGAGGTTTTGGGAGGCCTCTGGAATTACCATGGCTACCCCAGCTAATGCCCAGCTCTAGGAATCATTATCTGGGATGAGGAATAAAGCTGTGAGCAGATTCCTGCTGCAGACTGCACGGAGCTCAGCTTTCCTGGGAGCAGCCGGCTCCAGCCTCTGTCAGAGCAGTGTAATTAGTGTAACGAGCTTTTGGCAGGCTCGTTTGGGAGTGCAGACCCGATTCTGCTCTGCGGAGAGCAAAACAAATCTGCGGCTCTGGAAAAGGAAGGATTCCTCCAAATCCCTCTCCTCGATGCCCAAAAAAGAGGAGAGGCCTTTGAGGGCGTCTCGCTGAAAGACAAATTTTCCCCAGGAGATGTCTGGGAGCGTGGCAGCTGCTTTTGGAGGGTCCTTGAGGAGACATCTGCTCCAGCTCCTGTGGGGCTGGGAGAGCAGGGGAAGGGGGGTTTTCCCAGGGATTAACGAAACTCCTGGAATTTTACATGGGAATAAAGCAAGGGGCAGGGGGCTCGTGTCCTCTGGAGGGGCAAGGCCAGAGTGGGGGTGCTGTAGGATCCCCCAAGACATTGTAGGATCCCCCCAGGGCATTGTAGGATACTCCTAGGGCATTTTAGGATCCCCCCAGGAGATGTGGGATCCCCACAGGGGGATCCACCAGGGTGCTGTAGAATGATTCCTTTTGGAAGGGACCTTAAATCCCACCCAGTGCCACCCCTGCCACGGCAGGGACACCTCCCGCTGTCCCAGGCTGCTCCAGCCCCAATGTCCAGCCTGGCCTTGGGCACTGCCAGGGATCCAGGGGCAGCCACAGCAAATCTGGGAATTCCAGCCCAGCCAGGAATTCCCAGTTCCCAATATCCCACCCAAATCTCCCCTTTCCCAATCTGAAGCCATTCTCTGTGTGCTGTCCCTCCATCCCTTGTCCCCAGTCCCTCTCCAGCTCTCCTGGAGCCCTTCAGGCCCTGCCAGGGGCTCTGAGCTCTCCCTGGAGCTTCTCCTCTCCAGGGGGACATTCCCAGCCTTTCCCTACCCCACAGGAGATGTGCTCCCACCCTCTAGGCAGGACCAGGATGACTGGGACAGGCTGGGTCTGTCCAGCCATCCCTCAGCCAGCCCAGGTAGCATCTGTGGCTCTGTCCCAGCAGGGAGGTGACAGCCAGGCTGGCAGTGGTGACATCCCCAGCCCTGCTCAGCCTGATCTCAAAAGAACACTCACAAATAGATGGATTTATTCTTTCCCCTCCCCTCTCAGCTGATGAATTGGTGATTTATGAATATATTGCTTTTCTGTGGCTGGCTCTGGAGCCCTCCAAGGATTATTCAGGATAAAGGAGATTGACAGAGAGGAAGGAATGCCAGAGCCTTCCCAGCAGCTGATGTGCCTGGCTTTCCTCTTGTTTTATTTCTCAGTTTTCATGGCAGTGAAATCCAAAGGTTTTGCAGCACTAACCTGGTGCTGAGGCAAATCCAGAGCAGCTTCTCCTGCTGGAGGAGAGCGTGGCCTCAGGACAGCTCGGGGATGTCCCAGGGACTGTTCTCCTGGGGCAGCTCACACCCAAAGGGGCTCTGGGGATGAATTTCTGCACGAGGCCAGAGTGTTTTCAGCCCCACAAAGGTTCATCACACTGTGGGTTGCCAGCAACCTCCCAGAAATGCTTTAGGAATAATCAGTGAGGTGGCTGATTGCGTGTGTTTTGAAAAAGCAGAAGGGTTTTAATTAAAGGCAAAATAACAAATTATACAGAACCAAATAACAAAAGCCGTGCACAGTGCAGGGAGGGCCCTTGCACCTGCTGAGACATCCCAAAAATGCCCCGAGAATCTCGGCGCTCTCTCTTTAGTATTCAGCGATCCAGGAGGGGTTTTTGGCCCAACAGAAAACAGCCACATTCCTTGAGGAACAGCTCAAGGGTCCAACAGGCACCTTTGTGCTGGCACTGGGCCAGTTATGGTGAGAAGAGCGTGGAAATTTCTGGTTCTTCTCATTTAAAAGTTCAGGGGTGAGGCTCAAAATCTTTTCCCAATATGGGAACACCTGTCAAACTGTGGGGGTGCCCTGCAAGAGTCTGGCAGTGAGTTAATCAGCATTAATTAGGGTTGGTTGCTCACAGGTTAAAATTGCATCTCCTGGAACCCTGGGAGTGGACTTGGAAACCAGAGAGGGGCTGGGGGCAAGGGATGGAGGGACAGGACACAGGGAGTGGCTTCAGATTGGAAAAGGGGAGATTTGGGTGGGATACTGGGAAGGAATTCCTGGCTGGGCTGGAATTCCCAGATTTGCTGTGGCTGCCCCTGGATCCCTGGCAGTGCCCAAGGCCAGGTTGGACATTGGGCTTGGAGCAGCCTGGGACAGTGAGAGGTGTCCCTGGGACAGTGGGAGGTGTCCCTGCCCATGGCACTGGATGGGATTTCAGGTCCTTCCCAACCCAAACCGTTCCATGATCCCATGGAAATGGACCCAGTTCCACGTGCTGGGAGCTGCCTGTGCCCACCCCACGCAGCCTCACCGGGGCTCTGCTGCCTCTTCCCGCTGGGAAGTTGTTCCAGAAAACCATTCCTTTAGCAATAAATCCCTTGTCCTGAATGCCGGGGCTTGAGGACACCAAGCTGGGATTTCTGGAGGATCCGTGACTGGTGTCAGGGTTCCACCTGCCCCTGGGGAGCCCAGGAGTGTCCCCTCCCTCCCACGGGACAGGGGACCCTCAGCCCTGCCCCAAACCAGGAGCTGCAGCCCGGCGCTGGCAGTGCCTCCTGTGCAGAGCTGCTGGGAGCTGGGAGGGAGCTCCGTGTGCTCACACCTCAAGAAGGGTTTGGGTTTTTGATTTTCTGGGAGAGCCGCAGCCTGGCGTGGCTGGAGAACCCTCGAGCACAACAGCTTTGGCGCAGGAACAAGCCGCGCTGAGAGAGAATGGCTCTGTTCCCATATTGGCCTGTTTATGGTGCTCTGGAAACTTAAATTTCTGTGTTTTCTGCTTTAATCTGCCACTTCCATTTGGGCAGCTCCAGAAATTACATCTGAGGAACGTTTTCCGAGGGAAAAAAAACCCCTCCACCCATTGTTTGTGTAACAGGCTGGGCAACAAAGCGATCGCAGGCCGCTCCGAGTGTAATATAGGTCTGGCTAAAATGTGTTTTTGCTCAGCGATGTCAGCTTTGTTTAAGCCTTCAGAGCGATCGTCCTGCATTGAGGCACATTCCAGCGGCTGCCTGCATTGCTGCACGGCAAAATCGAATCTCTCTGACAGGTTGTTCTCCCGCTCAGGGTGAAAAGACTGCACGTTCTGTGAGGCTGAGCCGTCCGTGTGCTAACGGAGCGGCTTCACGGAGGCGCTGCGATTGCTCCTGGCACCGCCCCGTGCACTCACAGAGCTTTCCTGCCTCGCCTTGGAAGAACTGAACTTGGTAGCTCGTGGCTCGTCCTGCTGAGCTCAGGGTGGTTTGCAGCTCTGTTTTACCAGCGCCTGCTCTGAGCAGAGCCGCTGGCAGGGCCTGAAGGGGCTCCAGGAGAGCTGGAGAGGGACTGGGGACAAGGGATGGAGGGACAGGACACAGGGAATGGCTTCAAATTAACAGAAAGGAGGTTTAAATTGGATTTTGGGAAGGAATTCCTGGCTGGGCTGGAATTCCCAGATTTGCTGTGGCTGCCCCTGGATCCCTGGCAGTGCCCAAGGCCAGGCTGGACATTCTTGTTGGAGCACCAGGGACAGTGGGAGGTGTCCCTGCCATGGCCATGGGCACAGCCCCAGTGGAGCCCTGGCAGGGTTGGGGCAGTGCTGGTTTGGGGACGGGACACACTCAGTGCCATCGCTCTGAGCTTTGCTGCTGTGATTTAGCAGGGGACAGTGACAGGGTGACAGGAGGTGCTGTGGTGCCACCCCAGCCTGTGGCAGGAGCTGGGCGCTGAGGAACAGAGGGGCAGAGGTGACAGAGGGACAGCTCGGTGCCTGCCTGGCTCCAGGCCCTGTCCTGCACACGGATGTGGCTCGCTGCAGGGATGGATGTGGAGATTGAAGCCTTCAGTGACCTCTGCTCCTCTCCTCCCTTTGGTGCCCTCGGGAGCTCGAGGTGCATTTCCTGCGGCCCTGAGCTCCCCTCCCTGCTCCTCGCTGCCATCCCCTCCCCAGCACACTGACAAAGGAACATTTCTGTGCAGTCCCCTCCTCCTCCTGCTGCCCTCTGAGCTCCTCTCAGAGGCTGCCTTGAGAGGCTCCCTGGAACAGAGGCTGGACAGAGCTAAAGGAGTAAAGCAGGGATTTAGTAAAAGGCCTTTAAGGATACACCTTGGCAGGGACAAAACCAGGTGGTTCTGGTCCAGGATATTTTAACTGGGACTTGGTTGGAGCTCCAAAGGTGGTCAAGCAAAGCAGAGACACATTTTAGAAGCTGCGTTTTTAAAGTCTTAATTTCAGCATCAGTCGGGCTTGGAAGGCAGAGGGACCCCCCTGATGCCCTGGGCAGGCTGAGCTGGAACAGAGACTGGGCAGAGCTGGAGAATAAAGGAGAGATTTATTAAAAGGCCTTTAAGGACACACCTTGGGCAGGACAAGAGCCTGGCCAGGGCTGCACACAAGGTGGACCCAAAATGGTCACAAAATGGTCACAAAATGGACAAACGGTCACCAGGTCTCACACTTTTCCAAGTTTTGGTCCATTTCCATATTGGGGTTAATTGTCCAATCCCAGCTGCAGGTGATGCAGTCCCATCCTCCCAGGTTGCTCTCCTCAATTTGCTGTTTGCACTTTTTGGGCCTGAAGCTGCAGCGGTGGCCTTGGTTCTGGGGCTGGAAAAGGATTTTGTTTTGTCTGACTGAGCTGTGAGGAGAGCCTGTCGCTGTAGAACATGAAAGAAAGACGAGAGACTCCAAATATTTCAGAAGGCAAAGAGCACAGAAAAAAGGCGTTTATTGTCTAATTCTTACTGCCTTTTATAAGGTGTTCCCATGCAGATTTAACATGATTGGTAAATAGGAACAACACCTTTTTAATCTCATTGTTTAACTAGAGAAACAGCAAAACACCACCTGGAGAAAGATGGTTTTGAGAAAGGAGGAGTTGTTTGCCAAGATTGCTTTGAGAAGAAACTTTAGTGAGAAATTTTTCCTTGGGAAAAAGTTAGCAGCCTCTAGCAGGCGAAAATTTTTTTAGATTTAAAAATATCAAGCCCACAGAGAGCCTGCCAACACTTTCTATGGAGCTCAGAGTTATGTACTAATGCAGTGCAGAATCTGGAAAACATGGAAGGTAAAACCTGAGGCATCGCCCCGTGTCCAAGAACATTCCAGGGACAGAGGAAACTCCTGGCCATCACGAGACAGAACTTTCTGATAGTGAGGGATAATCAGAGCAAGTTACTGACACCCATCTCTCAAAAAATCTGCTGGAAAAGATTTTCCTTGCCCTTGGAAAAGTCCAGAAGAGCCACTCTGCCCCCAATATCCTCATTTTCCTTCTGGCTCTGCCTGCCTTTGGTGTTCCCAGCAGGGTCACACCCTGAGCTCCTCCCTCCTGCACTAGGCCTGGCTTTGGACCTCCAGGTGTGCCCAAAGCTCTGCTTCCTGCCCTCTCTAATGGAACAATGAGGATTTTCATTGCCTCACCTCTCCCAATCCAGACTCCTGTCTGATCCTCCAGGCCTCAGTGACGCTGAAGTGCTTTCTTCACGAGGCAGCTCCCTTAATCACCGGGCTCAAATCATCTCCAGGAGCTCACAGGAGGAAAACGGGCTCTCCAGCACACGGAGAGGTTAGGAAATAATGCTTGGTCAACTTTGCAAAGCAATTTGAACTCTCTCTGTGAAATTATAAGTGCCAGGCGAGAGCTGCGCGTTATTGGCCACCTCTTATCTCCAATTGACCTCTCCTGGTCACTTGAGCACCCAGGCAGAGGAGCGAGGGCTCTCCTTTCAGGCTGCCTTGGCACCGTGCATCCATCAGGGGCACACAGAGCCCTGGGGAATGCCCTGGAGAGCAGGGCTGAGACCAGGCTGGAAACCCCAGGGACTGCCTGTGCCTGCTGGAGTAACCTCAGAGACCCCAGGGATGGCAATGGACCTCGGCAGAGTGCGGGGGAGATGAGAGGCAGGGGTTCAACCCCCCTGCCTGTGTCAGAGGGAGGTGGTGTCATTCCCTGGATGTTTTGAAGGGAGGAGTTTCATTCCCTGGCTGCACCGGAGGGAGGTGGTTTAACTCCCCTGGCTGTTTCAGAGGGAGTTTTATTTCCCTGGCTGCACTGGAGGGAGGTGGTTGAATTCCATGGCTGTTTCAGAGGGAGTTTTCTTTCCCTGACTCTGTTGGAGGGAGGGGTTTTCTTTCCCTCCTGGCTGTTTTGGAGGCAGGGGTGGATTCCCCTGGCTGTGTGGACACAGTGCTCCCTGTCCCGTCAGTGAATTTGTGGTGGCCTCACCACCTGCACCACTTCAGGAACGCTGAGCTTTGTGCCTCTCCTGGGACTGCAGGAATCAGAGAGAATCCTGGAATGGGTTTGGTGGGAAGGGACCTCAAATCCCACCCAGTGCCACCCCTGGATGGCCAGGGACACCTCCCACTGTCCCAGGCTGCTCCAAGCCCAATGTCCAGCCTGGCCTTGGGCACTGCCAGGGATCCAGGGGCAGCCACAGCTGCTCTGGGAATTCCAGCCCAGCCAGGAATTCCAAATTCCCGGTGTCCCATTCATCCCTGCCCTCATTCAAGTTAAAGCCATTGTTATTTTCCATCAGGGCCAACTCTCTGATGGGTGGTGCTGAGGGAATCCAGGGATCCCAAATCCCTCTGCTCCCAGCCTTGCAGAGCTGCTGGCACCGGGTCCCTGGGCATTTCCTGGGAATTTCCTGGGCTGACCTTTCCCAAAGGACAACTCGCTCTCACCTTTCCAGGTGGAAGCCAAAGTCACTGAAATTCCCTTTTGCTCCAACCTTCTCATCTCACCCAATTTAGGGTGGAATTAAGCACTGGAGGGGGCTGCCCAGGGAGGTTTGGAGTGCCCATCCCTGGAGGTGTCCAAGGAATTCCTGGAGGTGGCACTCAGAGCTTTGGGCTGGGGACAGGGTGGGGACTGGTCACAGCTGGGACTCGGTGACCTTGGAGGGCTTTTCCAACCTCAGGGATCCTGGGATTCTGTGTGAATCGTTATTGGATATTGAACAACTCAACTTCAAATCCATTTATTCCATTTTATGTTCGTGTCGGTTCCCATTTTGATTAACATTCAATGCACCGTGGGCACAAAGGAATCTGCGACAGACTTAATTCCAATAAACTTTGTGTTAGGAATGAAATGTACCCATATCATTGCTCCGAGGAAAAAATGGGGAGAGTGTGGTGATCTGCCACATCAGCAGTCTGCCACATCTTACACTTCCTTAATCCTCCCAAAATCCAGTGTGGAAGCCTCTTGCCCACCTCCCCTGCTTTGCCCTTCCCTCAGTATCCTCCCCGGATTTAAGGACTCCAGAGCTCTTCCCCCGAATTCCAAGTTTTCTTTCCATGTGTGGTGGGGTTTTTTTTTGTTTTGTTTTGTTTTGGTTTGGTTTTTTTTTGTATTTATTGAGAGAAGGAATGGATCAGAAAATAATTAATTTTCTCCTGCTTCCATTTATTGCAGCTCTCCTGGTCGGCATCCCCAGCCAGTATCCCATAAATAAATGGGATCAGTCTCCTCCCAGCCTGGCTCTGTGGGGTTCTGCCCTTTTGGTTGTGATCTGCCGAAGGTGGAATTGCTGTAAGGACCTGCTAATTTCCCATTACTGTCCTAATGAAATACTTAATGAGATTAATCAATGGAGCCTCGTTAGCCAGGGAGCTTCCTGGTGCTTTTGTGCTGTGCTTTGGAGAGCTGGGTTTGTTCATCTCCAACATCTCCCAGAGCTGGATCCAAAGCTGCTGCTGGGCTTATCTGCTGGTACCTGTGCAAAGTTAGGTGGAAATAAAAAACGGAAAGAAACTTTTTCCCCCCCGATTTCTATTTAAGAGCAATCCTCAAAGCCACAGAAAAGTTTTTTTTTTGTTTGTTTGTTTCTTGTTTGTTAGTTTTCCCCACATTCCCCCCCACCCTGTGTCAGTGAAGCTGATGATGGCACGGCACACTCAGTAGGGCAGAAGTCCTTTAGAAGGTTGACTTGGCTGTAAATTTCAGGTTGGTTTGCAAGAAAGGAAACAATAAATTGATTAAATAATGCATTAACCACATGAAAGGGTGATTTATAGGGAAACCCCTTCTGGCTTGGGTTGCAGTGTGTAACCAGCAGTGTGTGTTCTATTTGCATCTGTTGGAACCCGCTGGGGATGTGTTTTCTTTGTCCCTTCCAGGACCCATCCTCCCTCCAGGGAATATCTGCTGTCCATGGGCCATCCAGGCTCACTGCAGGGCTGATACAATCCCATCATCCCACGGGGAGAGGCTCCACCCAGGGGGAGGAGCCCAGCATTCCCGCCTGGATCAAAGCTGGCATTCAGAACAGCAGCACGGCCTGTGTGCACTGGATTCCCAGAGGGAGAGCGGAGCCATCTCAGCACCACTGGAGCCTTCTCCAGGATCATCTCTGCTCCAGCAGAACCACATCTGTCACTGCAGGAGGACTGGGTTGGGCTGACACCAACACCCTGACCAACAGGGGTCAGCTCCTCTTCTGACTCTCTCAGGGTTTGCCTTTTGTTAGTTTTTTTCTTGTATTAGTACTTTTTTTAAAAATAAATATTACTAGTAAATAACTGCTATTCCTATTCCCATATCTTTCCCTGAGAGCTCCTTCATTGCAAACTGTAATAATTGGGAGGGAGGGGGTTTACATTCTCCATCCCAAGGGAAACTCCAACTTTCCCAGGCAGACACCTGTCCTTCCAAACCAAGACACCTTCCAACACTGTGGCTGCCCCTGGATCCCTGGCAGTGCCCAAGGCCAGGTTGGACACTGGGCTTGGAGCAGCCTGGGACAGTGGGAGGTGTCCCTGCCATGGCAGGGGTGGGATGGGATGAGCTTTAAGGTCCCTTGGACCCAAACCATTCCCTGACTCCGTTTTTCCATGACTTTTTGGTGAGTTTGTTTTCCATCCCTCAGAGCAGTGTGCCAGGGCTGTGGTTCCTGTGGAGGGACTGGATCTCTGTGCCATGTCCACCCCTCTGCCTGTCCCCGTGTCCCCGTGCCCTGGGGGTGGCCATGGCTCTCCTTGATGTGCAGAATCGATTTCCCTGGATGATTTTCCTGCGTCAGGATAAGCACACGGCATGTACAGCCCCAGCCCTTGCTTTGTTGGCAGCTGGTAATTTGAAGTTTTACTCCCTGTTATATCACAGGCTCCAGCCTCGCTGGGTTCCTCTGGCTGATCTCAGACACACTCGAATCACGGCTCAATGAACATATTTTTCAAAGATAAGCCCAGAGCAAATGAATTGGATTTATTTTTAATGCTGCCTTGTTTCTAATGCCCGGTGACACATGAACAAACGATTGCCATCACTTGTCCTCTTTCTCTGTAGGATATTGCTTTGGGCAGGATAATATCAGTGTATTTAGGATTATAAATCATCCCTCGGGGCTGACGGGTCTTCTGTGGGGAAAAGGCTCCAATTCCGCCTCCAGGAGACAGATCCAACCTTCCTTTTGTCATGCTAAAGTCAGGAGCTGAGCTGTGTGATGTGACTGAGCCGGGGGCTTCAGGGCAGGGCTGGATCTCTGTGAGTGACATGGGGACAGGGAGGGGACACTGATGGGGCTGGATCTCTGTAAGTGATCTGGGGACAGGGAGGGGACACTGATGGGGCTGAATCTCCCTGAGTGACATGGGGACACTGAAGGGACACTGATGGGGCTGGATCTCCCTGAGTGTCATGGGGACAGGGAGGGGACACTGATGGGGCTGGATCTCCCTGAGTGACATGGGGACACTGATGGGGCTGGATCTCTGTAAGTGATCTGGGGACAGGGAGGGGACACTGATGGAGCTGGATCTCCCTGAGTGACATGGGGACACTGAGGGGACACTGATGGGGCTGGATCTCCCTGAGTGACATGGGGACAGGGAGGGGACACTGATGGAGCTGGATCTCCATGAGTGACATGGGGACACTGAGGGGACACTGATGGGGCTGGATCTCCCTGAGTGACATGGGGACACTGAAGGGACACTGATGGGGTTGGATCTCCCTATGTGACCTTGCTGATGGTCAGGTGGGGACAGGGAGGGGACACTGATGGGGCTGGGTCTCTGCAAGTGACACAGGGACACAGAGGGGATACTGATGGTCTGTGACCTCGCTGATGGTCAGGAGGGGACACAGAAGGGACACTGATGGTCTGTGACCTCGCTGATGATCAGGAGGGGACACAGAGGGGACACTGATGATCTGGGTGGTCCCCGGAGCCCCCCTGCTCTCCGTGGGTGGGCACAGGGTGCTCAGTCTGGGGCTGAGCTGGGCGTTTGCTGTTTAATCCCGGGTGGAAAAGCTGCCCTGGGCAGCCCTGGGCTCTCAGCCCTGCTCAGCACGGGGCAGTGCCAAGGCCCTGGTGTCACCCTCAGCCTCCAGGGCACCAGGCTTGTGCAGTGGCCTGAAGTTCCCTGCCTTTGCCTGCCGCTCCTCCCCTGCTTCTTGAACACTGCCCCGGCTTTGGTGATTGCTGCTCAGCCCGGGGCTGGCCCTTCGCAGAGCCCTCTCACACAGTCTCTGCCAGGGAAGCTGGCAGCTCTTTGTCCAGGGAAGCATTTTCCAGGATCTCCTCCCAAGCCAGGCCAAGGTGAGCACAGAGCCAACCAGATTGGAACATTCCAGCAGAACAAAAAAGATGCTCGAGTGCATCCCCAGGTGCAGCTAAAACCCCCTTTTTTGTGCTGAAGGAGTGTGATCTATGGCTCATCTGGCCACGATTTGTGAGGAAGATAAGAATCCAGCTCTCCTGCCACGCAGGCTGTGCCTCTGCTGTGAGCTCGCCGCAGTTCCAGGTGAAGCTGCCTTTGGGAAGAGCCGGAAAGACAGCAGGGTGATCCCGGAATCGGGATGAGGTGGGATATAAAAGCATCCGAGTGCATTTGCAGCTCCGAGGTTCTGGCATGGGGAAGGAGGGATGTGCTTCCCTGTGCTCTGGTGGGAGGAGAAGGGCTCGGTGCTTCCTGCCAGGACGTGGCAGGGGAGGTTTGGCCTGGATTTTGGGAATGGTTTCTTCCCCAAAACAGCCCTGGCACAGCTGCCCAGGAGTGCCCATCCCTGGGGGGATTGAAAGTCCTGTGGATGTGGCACTTGGGGACACGGGGCAGTGGAGCCTGGGCAGTGCTGGGGGAAGGGTTGGACTCAGGGATCTTGTGAGTCATTTCCAAGCTAAATTATTCCTAGTTTCTGTGACCAGATCCTGCCCTGCTCCCTGGAAAACACTTGGACATCCCCCAGTAGTGGCCCCCGGGTGCTCCATGTCCTCAAACTGCGCTTTTTTTGCCCCAAAACGAGACAGCTCAGCACAGGCAGCGGCTCCTGCAGCCCCTGCCGAGGTGTTTAGAGGAGCTGTGTTCCCTTTTTTTGCTCTTTCCATGGATCATCTGGTGGCTGACATTTAGCACTCGGTGCCATATGTTGTTTTTCCCGGAGCAGGGATGTGCGGCACCGGGAGGAGGGAGCGCTGGCACCCTGCCCGAAGGCAGAGCAGGAGAGACTCCTTCTCCTTCTCCTTCTCCTTCTCCTTCTCCTTCTCCTTCTCCTTCTCCTTCTCCTTCTCCTTCTCCTTCTCCTTCTCCTTCTCCTTCTCCTTCTCCTTCTCCTTCTCCTTCTCCTTCTCCTTCTCCCTCTCCTTCTCCTTCTCCTCCACCTCCACCTCCCCTTCTTTCTCCTCCTTTCCTTTTCCTTCACTTTTTCCTTTTTCCCTTTCCCTTCCCCTTTCCCTTTCTTTTTTCCTTCCCCTTTCCATTCCCCTTTTCCCTTTTTCCCCTTTTCCCCTTTTCCCCTTTTCCCCTTTTCCCCTTTTCCCCTTTCCCCCTTTTCTCTTTTTCTTCTTTTCCCTTTCCTCCTCCTCCTCCTCCTCGGAGCGGGATGTGCTGCTTGGGCATGGCATCTGCTGCAGCCACCCCAGGGAATTCTGTCCGGTAAATTCAGAAGTGCTGGAGGGGCCGGGGAATCCCTGTGGAGCAAGCACATCCCGCTGGGATGTTTCTTTCCTCCCCTGCACTGAATCACAGAATCAGGGCTGGAAAAGACCCCCAGGGTCATCAAGGCCAGCCTGTGACCAATCCCACCCTGCCCAGTCGTGTCCCCAAGTGCCACCTCCACGATGGTCACTCCTCCTCTGCCCTGTGCCGGGGCTGGGCAACCTTAATGGGACAAAGCTGGGCCAGGCAGGGTCAGGCTGGAGCTCAGGGAAAGGTTCTTCCCCCAGAGGGTGGAATAAGCCCTGGAAAAGCTCCCCAGGGAATGGGCACGGCCCCGAGGCTGCCAGAGCTCCAGGAGCCTTTGGACAGCGCTGCCAGGGATGCCCAGGGTGGGATTGTTGGGGCTCTGGGCAGGGCCGGGGGTTGGGATGATCCTTGTGGGTCCCTCCAGCTCGGGATATTCAGTGAAACTTTGAGTGCAGAAATTGTCCCTGATCTCCATCCTGAGGGGCTGAGCTCACCGGTGACCCCCACCCCTCCCCAGGCGCTGTTTGCTGTTTGCATTTCGTGACAAAATCATCGTGACGACTCGAGCAGAGCCTTCGGGACGTGCAGGAGACGTGAGGAGCCGCTGACGGGGAGCGTTTGGAGCCTCTCCAGGATTGTTTATGGCAGCCTCCTGTGAATTTGCACCAAGATGATAACTCTGCTGGGGAAATCAATTATGCCCAGCACTTGGTTACATCATTTTTCAGTGCATTAATTTTCAGTTCAACAGAGGAAAGACACGGTGCAGGCATCCATCACTTCTGAACGAGGGGCTGTGCAAGGGCCCCTTGGGCCTCCTCCAGTCCTGCAGCCACTGTGAGCCATGCAGGGAAAAATGAATCCTGGGGAAATTCCAAAAATGGGCAGTGATTATGAACGGGAGTGAACCAATGAATGCAATTAAGAGCCAGCTTTGTCCTCCGTGCTGGGGATGCAGCTTCCGTTGGGCTTCAGCTGCACGAATTAACGCAGGGGAAGACTCGGGGGGGACGCAGCAGTATTTCAGCACTGCAATATTTCACACAGCTCCCCTGCTCTGGTGCTGCCTCATTTCTTGGAGCCAGGTTTGGAAACCCTAAACCATAGCTCTGATTTACCATTTAAACCTGGGCTTTAGGGCAGGCTAAGTCAGAACTTCTTCTTAAAGTCAGCGAAAGTGTAGATGCGGCTTCATAACCAGGGCTCGTGTCTGCACTTAGCACATTTTAAAAATTACCAAAATTAACTAATGTGTATTTTTAATATAATGATAATTATTATTAAATGTGTTATAATTTTATGTTATATTGATATATTCAAATGTACATGTTATATTAATAC
The DNA here is from genome assembly GCF_029207755.1 of Chamaea fasciata. Lineage (NCBI taxonomy): Eukaryota > Metazoa > Chordata > Aves > Passeriformes > Sylviidae > Chamaea > Chamaea fasciata. The sequence goes on from NW_027094092.1 coordinate 62,341,157, forward strand.
ATATTACTTTGATGCATTATAATTTCATGGTTTATTGATATATTACAATATACAGGTTACATTAATATATTACTTTGATACATTATAATTTTATGTTTTATTGATATATTACAATATACACGTTATATTACTATATTACTTAGATACATTATAATTTTAAGTTATATTGATATATTTCAAAGTACACTATACATTATAATTTCATGTTATATTACTCTATATTACTTTGAGACTCTCTGTACCTCACTCGAAGCCTCCCAGGACTCCTGTCCAGGACAAGTAGGATAAAAACTTCTTATTGGGCAAATTTAAAGACTGGGATAAACTTTAAACTAATCCCACAGCACTCTCAGGCTCTTCCTCACACAGAGAAAGATTTTTCTTATTTCAATTCTTAATTAAAGAAATTTTTAATATCAAAACAGGGAAATTTTTTTTGTGCCCTTTTTTTTTATCGCTGTCCTGATAAAATCACCTTCCTGCCTTTTATTCCCCTTCTTTATCCCATACATCTCTGTTAGGGCTAAACAGGAAAGGTAGAAAATGGAAGTTGAAATTTTATCTTGTTGCTCAAGGCTGCTCTGTCATTGTGTGGGAAAGGAGGAATAAACGGTGACGTTAACCTGAAAACCAGGAAGATGAAAGCGAATTTGGAATACATTTATTAATCTGTTCTATCTCTTTCCGGCTCTGCTCCTGGGTTTTGTGGAATTCCCCCATCCTGTGTCCACGGATGGGATCCCCATGGGCAGGAGCTGCTGCAGGGCTGGGAGTGGCTGAAATTGGAATTCTTTCCACGGCTGGGGAGGCTGAGGGTGGGGTATCCCACATTTCCCACTGCGAACGAGACATGATGGGGAAATAAATATCAGGGGAGTCTCCTGAGCATTTGAAGTCCTGGGAATGCTGTGTCCTGGGAAGCTGGCATATCCTCTGCAGCCTCCACCCAGTTCCCAGGATCCCTGAGGTGGGAAAATCCCTCCCAGCCCATCCAGTCCCTGCTGTGCCCGATGCCCAGAGCTCTGGGTGCCACCTCCAGGAATTCCTGGGACACCTCCAGGGATGGGCACTCCAAACCTCCCTGGCCACTCCCAAGGCCTGAGCGCCCTTTCCATGGGGAAATTCCTGCTGCTGCCCACCCTGAGCCTCCCCTGGCCCAGCCTGAGGCTGTTCCCTCTCCTCCTGTCCCTGTTCCCTGGGAGCAGAGCCCGACCCCCCCGGCTGTCCCCTCCTGGCAGGGACTTGTGCAGAGCCACCAGGTCCCCCCTGAGCCTCCTTTTCTCCAGGCTCAGCCCCTTGCCCAGCTCCCTCAGGAATTCTCCACACCCTTCCCAGCTCCATTTCCTTCCCTGGACATGCTCCAGCCCCTCAAATTCCTCAGGAAAAGCCCCAGTAAGGGGTCAGTGTTTGCTAACAGGAAGGAAACCCAGGCTGGGATGTTCTGTGTGCAGGACATCCTTTATCCGGTGTTTCTCTGCTTCCCTGGGCTGAGCAGAGGCTGGAGGGGCTCACCCTGCCCTGCTCGGGGTCTGGGGGGCAGGAGGGCAGGGGGAGGATGCTCCTGCCTGGAGTTTGTTTTGTTTTTCCTGATAAAACAAAACAAAGGTAATTTTTCAGCCACTCCTTGCTGTGGATCCATTCCCTCCCCGGAGGAGCTTTCCTGGGAATCCTGGGTGGTTTAGGAGTAAGGATGAGCACGTTCCTCCTCCACGAGGAGTTTTCCTGGGAACCCTGGGATGTTTGGGAGTGAGGATGAGCATGTTCTTCCTCCACAAAGAGATTTCCTGGGAGCCCTGGGATGTCTGGGAGTGAGGATGGGCACGTTCCTGCTCCACACCCGGCCTTGCTGCTCACATCTGCCACCAGAGCTTTTACGGTGGCATAAAATGCCTGGATTTGCACCTGGAGTGTTTCCCCCTGGGATTCTCCTCCCCAGCTGGTGCAAGGTAAATCTCAGGTGATAAAAACCCGCTGCGTGTTTTCACCTGTTCGGAAATAAATGGCCGTAAAAGCGCGTTATGTGTGAGCAAATGGGTGGGTGAAACATCTCTCCGTGGGAAGAGCAGCTCCAAATCCAGGGAGGGGCTGTGCTGTGCTGAGCACAGGAGCAGGGACAGCTCCAGGTGAGCTGGGGTGGCTTTGCCACCCTGCTGTGCCCACCGCAGTGACAGCGACCCTGCCCCTGGCCCGCCGGGTGATGGCTGGATTTCAAAACCTCGTGGGTTCATTCCTGGAGCTCTGGGATCATTCCTGGAGCTGTGAGTTTATTCCTGGAGCTGTGGGTTCATTCCTGGAGCTGTGGGTCCATTCCTGGAGCTGTGGGTTCACTCCCAGAGCTCTGGGATTATTCCTGGAGCTGTGCATTCGTTTCTGGAGCTCTGGGTTCATTTTTGGAGCTCTGGAATCATTCCTGGAGCTGTGGGTTCATTCCCTGAGCTCTGGGATCATTCTTGGAGCTCTGGGATCATTCCTGGAGCTGTGGGTTCATTCCCAGAGCTCTGGGATCATTCTGGGAACTCTGAGATCATTCCTGGAGCTGTGGGTTCATTCCTGGATCTCTGGAATCATCCCTGGTGCCACAGATGTACCAGCAGCGCTCGCTCCCAGGGAAAGGCTTTGTTTTTTATGCAGGGAAGATCCTGTTCTGTACAATATCCTCTGGAGCTCATCATTGCTGCAGTACAATGAGGGGGATTTTTGCTCTCCTGGGCACCAGTGTTTATTGTTAAATGAAATTTCATCAGCCATTTTATTTCTCTGAGATTCGGTGTCACGAGAGCCTCCTGCAGCACTTAACGTTCAGCCGTAATTTTGATTAATCTGAATAACTTTGCATCTGATCTGTGCAAGCACCACAAAAGGCAGTCGGTTTTTCTTGGCAGTAAAAGGATAATCAGTAAATTAGTGACCATCAGGCAGAAGATTTTATAAATATTCATGGCCTGGAGGTGTACGTGGGCGCGGGAACGTGGAATCCATACACGAATAAATATGCAGAGTTTGGATCGAGTACAGGCACAGGGTTTGTCTGTGCATCACACACTTGTCCTGCAGAGATGCCATCACTGGGGTTACAATGCAAGATTTAACCAAAAATGTGTGTAATGTGTGTTCTATTTTCCATCTGTTGGAAACAGCTGGGGAGGTGTTTTTTTTCTTTCTCTCTTCCAGGACCCATCCCTCATAACTCTGGGGGGATCTTCTGTTAATGGGCAGCTGTTAAACCAGGCGGGGCCGTGTTCTTTATCCCTTCCAGGACCCATCCTCCCTCCAGGGGATATCTGCTGTCCATGGGCCATCCAGGCTCACTGCAGGGTTGATACAATCCCATCATTCCACGGGGAGAGGCTCCACCCAGGGGGAGGAGCCCAGCATTCCCGCCTGGATCAAAGCTGGCATTCAGAACAGCAGCACGGCCTGTGTGCACTGGATTCCCAGAGGGAGAGCGGACCCATGTCAGCACCACTGGAGCCTTCTCCAGGATCATCTCTGCTCCAGCAGAACCACATCTGTCACTGCAGGAGGACTGGGTTGGGCTGACACCAACACCCTGACCAACAGGGGTCAGCTCCTGTCCTGACTCGGGCAGGGTTTGGCTTTTTTGTTAGTTTTTTTTGTACTACTACATTTGTATTCTCAATATTCCCAGTAAAGGACTGTTATTCCTATTCCCATATCTTTACCTGAAAGCCTCTAATTGCAAAACTGTAATAATTCAGAGGGAGGGGCTTTACACTCTCCATTCCAAGGGAAGCTCCGGCTTTCCCTGGCAGACACCTGTCTTCCCAAACCAAGACAGGGGTGCACAGACTGTGACACCCTCCGTGAGTTTGCCCTGGTTTAGCAAGGAAGGGATTCTTCCAAGGAAGTCAATGCCCAAAATGCCTGGGGCCTCTGGGCCAGTCACAGTAGGGTGTTTCTTCCGCTAGGAGAGGCTCCTCTCCCTAAGAACTGATGAAAGACTATTCGAAGGTGGTGAAACTGACTGCAGATCCCAGGTTATGTTGTCACTGGGAAAGTGAACAGTTGTACTGGGGGAGAAGAAGGGTTTTGAAGGTTTCATTCTAATTCTTATTAATTTCTTTTCTTTCTTGTAGCTTTGTTCATAAACCTGTCTTTACACCTTTTAAGTTTTGGGCCTGCTTTGCTTTTCTCCTAATCCTATCTCTCAGCAGGAAAAGAGTAAATAAATCCAGGAGACACTCAAACCACTGCACTAATTTTGAGAAATAGAAGTCAGCAAACGTGAAACCACTGCAGCCCCACAGCCCCCAGGCACAGCCCTTCCGTCCTTTTTTAGGAGATCTCTTTGGCAGGAGGAGCAGGGAAAAGAGGCCCGGCAGCCTCTCAGGCCGCTCCACAGCAACGTCCTGCTCCCCCAGTGATGTGCTGGTTTCCTGTGGGGTGGGGAGGGGCAGGAGGCAGCACAAAGGGTGAGGAATGCTCCTGTTCTCCAGCCATCCCAAATAATTCATCATGGAAACAGCCGGCCTCAGCTGCCTGCTGGCCAGGGGAAGCTGGAGCTGGGCCTGCAGGGTCACACCAGGGCTGGGGACAGTGTATGGGGTCAGTGCTTGGAGTGGGGTCAGTGCCAGGAGTGGGGTCAGTGTCTGGAGTGGGGTCAGTGCCTGGAGTGGGGTCAGTGCCAGGAGTGGGGTCAGTGCCAGGAGTGGGGTCAGTGCCAGGAGTGGGGTCAGTGCCAGGAGTGGGGTCAGTGCCTGGAATGGGGTCAGTGCCTGGAGTGGGGTCAGTGTCTGGAGTGGGGTCAGTGCCTGGAGTGGGGTCAGTGCCTGGAGTGGGGTCAGTGCCAGGAGTGGGGTCAGTGCCTGGAGTGGGGTCAGTGCCTGGAATGGGGTCAGTGCCTGGAATGGGGTCAGTGCCTGGAGTGGGGTCAGTGCCTGGAGTGGGGTCAGTGCCTGGAATGGGGTCAGTGCCAGGAGTGGGGTCAGTGCTTGGAGTGGGGTCAGTGCCTGGAATGGGGTCAGTGCCTGGAGTGGGGTCAGTGTCTGGAGTGGGGTCAGTGCCAGGAATGGGGTCAGTGCTTGGAGTGGGGTCAGTGCCTGGAATGGGGTCAGTGCCAGGAGTGGGGTCAGTGCTTGGAGTGGGGTCAGTGCCTGGAATGGGGTCAGTGCCTGGAGTGGGGTCAGTGCCTTGAATGGGGGTCAGTGCCTGGAGTGGGGTCAGTGTCTGGAGTGGGGTCAGTGTCTGGAGTGGGGTCAGTGCCTGGAGTGGGGTCAGTGCCAGGAGTGGGGTCAGTGCCTGGAGTGGGGTCAGTGCTTGGAGTGGGGTCAGTGTCTGGAGTGGGGTCAGTGCCAGGAATGGGGTCAGTGCCTGGAATGGGGTCAGTGCCAGGAATGGGGTCAGTGCCTGGAGTGGGGTCAGTGCTTGGAGTGGGGTCAGTGCCAGGAGTGGGGTCAGTGCCTGGAGTGGGGTCAGTGCCAGGAATGGGGTCAGTGCCTGGAGTGGGGTCAGTGCCAGGAATGGGGTCAGTGCCTGGAGTGGGGTCAGTGTCTGGAGTGGGGTCAGTGCCTGGAGTGGGATCAGTGCCAGGAGTGGGGTCAGTGCCTGGAGTGGGGTCAGTGCCAGGAATGGGGTCAGTGCCTGGAGTGGGGTCAGTGTCTGGAGTGGGGTCAGTGTCTGGAGAGGGACCAGTGCCTGGAGAGGGATCGGTTCCTGGAGTGGGGAATGGTGCCTGGAGTGGGATCAGTGGCTGATTTGGGGACTGGTGCCTGATCTGGGGATTGGTGCCTGGAGCGGGGATTGGTGCCTGGAGTGGGGATTGGTTTCGCTCTCCGTGTGAAGATGAGTGCCCAGCGCGGGGCTCAGACCAAGCTGCTCCCCCTGCACAAACCCCACAGCCCCAGGCAGGTTCTGGATGCTGCACGTCCCAGTGTGAGCTGCACGTCCCAGTAAGAGCTGGACATCCCAAAGCGACCTGGATATCCCGGTAAGAGCTCCACATCCCAGTGTCCTCAGCTCCCAGCACAGCCACTGGGCTCCTGGCCATGCCAGGATGGCTGAGGAAGAGGAGGGAAAAAGAAGAGGAGCAGCTTCCCCAGCTGCAGAGAGAACTGAGGAATTCCCAGTGCAGCAGGAAAAGGTGGAGGAGAAGCCAGTGCCAATCTCATAAATTACAAGGTCCCAGCCATGAAGAGAAACGTGCAGGAGAAACCACTGGCAGGAGAGGTTCAAGAAGGGAACATTCCTGATCAACCCAGGTCTGGGAGAAGGAATGAGAAGGGTCAGCCTTGGTGGCCACAATGAACAGGTTGGAACTGGATGATCTTTAAGGTCCCTTCCAACCCAAACCTCTCCCATCCAACCCCATCCTAAACTTCAGCTTTATCAACGGGGAACTGCAGAAATTGGAGCTAATTACACCAGCAGCTTTTATCAGATGCTGCTTTAATCTGAATTTTTGGGGGTTGCTGGATATTTTCGTCCTCCCCAGAAACACCTTCTTTAAACTCGCCCAGAAATTATTTCCTCAGGGAGGTGTTGCCTTGTTTTCTGCTCGTGCCTCTCTGCTGGGGAACAAGTTGCTGAAGGAACAGTAATTATGCTGAAAAAGCTGTTAGATAATGGCAGGCGGCTCCGGGAGGAGTTGGAGATGCAGCCCTGGCAGTTCTCTGTCGATGGGTGAAAGGGGGACAGGGATCCCACTACCCGTCACGTTTGAAATGCAAATTGCAGCCAGAGTCCGGCTAAAGGATCCCCGAGGGGCCAGGGCTGGGCAGGGTGACACCAAAGCGGCTTTGGCAGAGCTGTGACACTGCAACCCTGAGCATGGCCTGAGCAGCTGGGGGATAAATGGCTCTAAAACCACCCCAAATCACCCCAAATCACCTCAAATCACCCCAAATCATCCCAAATCACACTGGCAGTGCCCAAGGCCAGGTTGGACATTGGGCTTGGAGCAGCCTGGGACAGTGGGAGGTGTCCCTGCCATGGCACTGGGTGGGATTTAAGGTCCCTTCCAACCCAAACCATCCCAGGATTCTGTGATTTTCCCATCCAGACCCACCCCCTGACTGCCTGGAGGAGCGAGCATCACGCTCAGGATTTCCCTCTGATCATTTCTGCCACTGCTGGTTACTGGGTGTTCATTTTCCAGCCTTTCAGAAGGCCCAGGAATTGCAGTTCCCGCTGCTGAGCTGCTCGGGAATTTCCTTGGAGTCTCCCTGCAAAATAAACTCACGGATATTGGAGTAAAGATGCCTGGGCTTCCCTCTGGGAAAGGAAAGGAGGGGAAAACAAGCAAAGCAAAACTCCAGCTTGTTTGGAGAAAGCAGGGAAGGAGCACAGGGGGGGCAGGAGGAGCATTTGCCGGGCTTAAAGGCTTGGGAAAGATTGTACCTGCGCCGTTGTTCCACTGCAGGTCTTAAAACAGGATTTCCTTTATCCCATTTTTTTGTTTCTCACCGTGTTCCTTAATGTATTATTAATCCTGGTTGTGTCCATAAAGATCCCTGGGTTTTCCCAGCTCGGCAAGCAGGGATGGAGGCAGCATCTACACTGAAATCAGACACAGGGGCACAACAGAGCACGGGAAGAGATGGAAAAGAAAATATCAACAGAAAAAAAATATTTTATATATGTAGAAAAGTAAAGTTGCACACTGCACCTCCATCACCTGGGGGTTTTTGCAATGAGGCACAGTCAAATCCCAGAATTTATCAGGATTTGGGATGCTCTGAGGTTCCTCTGGGTGAGGAGATCATCCCCAGCATTGTTAGGGTACAGAATATCCAGAAAATTATTCTGGAGAGTTCACCTCCAGATTAGAAAGAGAACAAATAAAATTTTCCCTCCTGTTGTACTGACAGTAAAGTTGTCATGTCTAAAATTCCCATGGAATGCCAAAATTGTAAAAAACAAAACAAAACAAAACAAAACAAAACAAAACAAAACAAAACAAAAAAAAAAAAAAAAAAAAAAAGAAAAAACCCCAACCAAACAAAACCAAGCCAAACCAACACCAAAAACCCCACACAACCCAAAAAAACCCCAACAACAACAACAACAAAAACAACCAAAAATTAAAAATTGGCAATCTCAGCTTGTTTCCCTTTGCTCACAATTTTTTATTGTTATTTTTTTTACCAAGTGAAGTTGTCGAAGTGTTTCAAGCCCAGACCAATCCCATAAAATGCCAGTCCCGTGCTCATCCCAGTGCTCCAGGAACGGAGCATTGGACATTCTGGCAGAGAAATCCTGTTGGAGGTTTCAAAGGGAGAATATTTTATGTGTTTTCATAAAATACCGTTTCAATTTTTAAAATGGACTTTTCTGAGTGGAATGAATACACGGAATTTTTTGAGGGGGAGAACAGAAATGTGCGCATTTAATACAGATAACCCCAAACTGAATCTGCGTTAATCTTCATATAAATATAATTGTATTTATAGTATCTATCAGTTTTATATCCCATATAAACCACACGTTGTATATAAATATAGGGCAAATACGTGAATAATGGCTGTGCATTATTGCCTGGATTATCCATCACGTATTTTTATATTTATGTATAATGTGGATTTATAGAGAAAATACGAGGCAATAAAAATTTATTTCTGTGAGAAATAATGGAACTGCGTTTCTACTTCTTGGTAAAAAAGAAATATGTGTGTGTATAAAAGCACCGTGTTGGCGTATGCATAGCAAGGAAAAGGAACGTATAGATTTGTATTACAGATGTAATATTAATGTAATAAATGCAATATAAAGTGTGGAATATATTATTGATAGGAAACCATTTATGTTTATTTTTGCACACGGAATATTTTGTATATTTTCGATTCATTCACGGTGTGTCGTTGCCTATGATACCCATTATTTTGCATCCATGTATTATTTATGGGAGAGATTTTTATTGGTATTTAGCATTTGGAACCAGACGGTGCCCGGGGCTGATTTCCCTGGAGAATGCTCGGATCCTGCTGGCACTGGGAATTCCCACTGGGAATTCTCCACTTGTCCCTCCCCAGCTCCACTGACCCTTCCCAATCCCTCCTCATCCTGAGACACTCCCGAGGCTCCTCCTTCCCTGCCCCATCCACGACGGGAGCAGATCTGCAGTTAATTCCTGCAGGAAATCTGAGCGGGATTTGGGAGCAGCAGGCACTCTGCAAATGGGAATTGCTAAAAACTCCCCAAACAAACAAAAAAAAACAACCCCAACCAACCAAAAAAACCCCACACAACCCCCCCCCCCCCAAAAAAAAAAACAAAACAAAAAAGCAAAAACAACCAAACCAAAACAACAACAAAAAAACCAAACAAAAAAACAAACAAAAACAAAAATCCAAACAAACGAAACACCAAACCCAAACCCATTAAAATCCCTTCTTATCCCTTTCCATCCTCTTCCAGAAGCTCTGGGATGGGGTTCGATTCAGTGGGGAAGATGACCAGCCCTGAAATGAGGAGTGGGGGAGGCAAAGAGCAGAGAGAGGAAACAGAAGGGGGTTGGATGCCCTGCAAACCCCGGATCTCCAGAACATCACGCTCAGCAGAGCAAAGCATCAACTTTTGAATGTGAAAGCTGCGAACTGTTGGAAAAACCATGGAAACGGCTCCGGAGAGGAGAAGCAGCTCCAAACCCTCGTGGGGAAGGGAAGGGAAGGGAAGGGAAGGGAAGGGAAGGGAAGGGAAGGGAAGGGAAGGGAAGGGAAGGGAAGGGAAGGGAAGGGAAGGGAAGGGAAGGGAAGGGAAGGGAAGGGAAGGGAAGGGAAGGGAAGGGAAGGGAAGGGAAGGGAAGGGAAGGGAAGGGAAGGGAAGGGAAGGGAAGGGAAGGGAAGGGAAGGGAAGGGAAGGGAAGGGAAGGGAAGGGAAGGGAAGGGAAGGGAAGGGAAGGGAAGGGAAGGGAAGGGAAGGGAAGGGAAGGGAAGGGAAGGGAAGGGAAGGGAAGGGAAGGGAAGGGAAGGGAAGGGAAGGGAAGGGAAGGGAAGGGAAGGGAAGGGAAGGGAAGGGAAGGGAAGGGAAGGGAAGGGAAGGGGAGGGGAGGGGAGGGGAGGGGAGGGGAGGGGAGGGGAGGGCAGCAAAGTGCAGCTGCTTAGAGTTCAAACCCGGCTCGTTTCGGTAAACACAGAATCCCGGGATGGTTTGGGTGGGAGGGACCCTAAAGCTCATCCCAATCCATGGCAGGGACACCTCCCTCTGTCCCAGGGACACCTCCCACTGTCCCAGGCTGCTCCAAGCCCAATGTCCAACCTGGCCTTGGGCACTGCCAGGGATCCAGGAGCAGCCACAGCTGCTCTGTGCCAGCGTATTCCTATGTCCATCTTTATTTTTTTGTGTGTGTGTGTTTATCTCCACTGACCTGAAAATCCAGAGGAAATCACCTCCCGTTCTCCCCGTTCTTGACTATTTCTAAAGAAAAAAAAAATCATTATTATCTTTAAACTTCGTCTTGATAAACCTCTGGGTGTTCTCCCAGACCTCATGTGGGACACCTGTCGTTAGACGGACACGAAAAAGTCACACTCACCCGTCAGGTTGTGAAACGAGAGAGGAGGGAGTTTATTTTTGGGATCTCGACCTATATAGGCTTTGGAATTTGATTAGGGATTGGGGGACGAGGTTAACACCTCTCTGACCCCACTGGTTAACTTAGAAGTTCACCAGTTTGTCTTTCCCCCTGGAAAGGAATGCATGATTTACAAAATATCACTCTTCGTTTATATTACAATGGGTGGGAAAGCTCTAGTAGAAAACGTAAACATCGGAAGGCTGAAAAATCAGAGACACACATTATTATCTTTAAACTTCGCATTGTTAAACCTCTGGGTGTTCTCCCAGATTTCACGTGGGACACCCAGCTTCGAAAATGTCAAGTGCACTGGTCAGAAAAATAACAACCTGAAAATGGCTCTAAGGAACAGGCAGAAAACAAATGAGGGAGTGCAAATATCTGAGAAAACCAGTTGATCTAAAAAGATTATAAACCACAGCTTCCCTGGGAGACAAAACATCCCTGTGGACTGGGTGGATTTGGGGTTAAAATGAGCTCCAGGCAGGCAGGAATTGATCCAAAGGTGGAGAATGCATGGATCAGGATCCCTCCATCGGAAGGGGAAACAGAAATGTACACGGCTTGTGCAATGATTTTTGCAAAAGTAGAAGAACAACTTGCAGCAACACATAGAACATAACCTGTTACGCGGGAAGAACTGGTGGCAGCACACGTAGGAATTTCGTTGCTAGGTAAAAACTATTAAGATAAGAGGAATGTTGTGAAAATTCAGCAAAACAAGACTTAGGCACTGTGAAAAATCCACAAAGCAGAAAGCTACGGCTCGGATCCAGCAAAACCGGGCTCCTAATTTTTGGCAAGAGCAAAGTGACCTGACAAATGGCCAAACCTGCAAAGGGCAACCAGCAGACACCTGAGGAAGACTTCGGCCTTCCTCCCAAGACCCCGACTCATCAATGCCAGGCGGGGTGGAGAATGCACGGATCAGGATGCTCCCTCCATCCTGGAATGCTGAGCCCCCGCATCCCGCCGGGAATCACCCCCAGCACCGGGGATGCTGCTCACGGATCCTCCTGGGGCTGGATCAACACCAGGGATAAACCCCTGGAGTGCTGCTGGCCCCTGCAGCTCCGGGATAGCTGCGTTTCCATGGGCACACAGCAGTGGGACAGGAATATCGATGGGAATCCATCCCAGGGAAAAGGAGCCGCTGAGCTAGAACCCTCCCGATGCACCCAGCCCTTCCTTCCCCTGCAAACATCAAACCCCGGAGCTCCAAAATACCCACGGCATTATCCAAACGGGACCTTTCCTTGTGCACCGAGTTCAGTTTAACGCCGGAATCCCGGGATTTAATCACGCAGGGGCCCGGTTGGAATTAGGCTGCGGTTTTCCTTTCTGCTTGGACGCTTCACATGGGGTTGAGGCTCCTGGAGAGAGCGGCTGAATGCTGCTAAATGCTGCTAAAAGCTGCTAAATGCTGCTAAAAGCTGCTAAATGCTGCTAAAATGCGTGTTTGGGGTAGCTGCAGCCATCCCTGGAAAAGAAACCCGCTCGGGAATACTTGTGGAGGGTTAGGATGGAAGTAAATTTGGGAATTTGATCCCAAGGGGAGCGGTACAATTCCAGCGCTCTCTGATACCAGCCCGAAGTTTTTCTGTTCCCCGGAGTGGCCAAAGATCTCCCAAAGTGGCTGTGCTGGCGTTCACACAGCACCAAGGTGGTGCTGAGCTCTTCCAGGGAAACCTGGAATGGTTTGGGGTGGGAGGGACCTTAAATCCCATCCCATCCCATCCCTGCCATGGCAGGGACACCTCCCACTGTCCCAGGCTGCTCCAACCCCAGTGTCCAACCTGGCCTTGGGCACTGCCAGGGATCCAGGGGCAGCCACAGCTGCTCTGGGAATTCCAGCCCAGCCAGGAATTCCCAATTCCCAATCTCCCACCCCTCCCTGCCCTCCAGCACTTTCCCGGGCCTCTCCTGTCTCTGTTTCAGGATCCACCTTTTCCTGATCCAGGTTATGCTTTCCAGAGATTCTGAGGGTGCCTTTTATCCCTTCCTCCCACTTATTCAGGTAGGGATCCTCACACACCAAATTTAAAAGCGCGTTTCCTAGGGAATGTAATGCTTCCTCCCCAGCAGAACGAGATCTCTGTTCCGAAGGATGCGTGTGCTGAAGGAGGAGCGGGATCTGATCCCAATCCAGCTGTCTAACTCAGAAGCAAAGATCAGAGGAAGAGCAAAGCAGAGCGGGTGAAACCCGAGAATCGCGGCGGAGCTCAGCCTGGCTCCAGACGGCGTTTGCTGCCATGCCAGGAGTGTGTCTGTGAAAATAACATCTGCATCCCAGAGAGTCCAGCTCCCTGCAGGAGCTGCCAGAGCTGGGGGCTGCGGGAGGAGCAGGGCACACACTGCTGCTCCTGCTCTGGGCTGCCGCTGGGAATTCTGAAGGGTTTTCCTGGCTTTAACTCCCCGTCACACTTTTGGTTTTCAGCTGCTGCCACAGGCGTGAGCGTGGAAACGTGGGCAGAAGCTTTGGGAAAGGCCAGAGCTTGGGAAAGGTGTTTGGGGTAGAGGGAGGAGAGGAAGGAGCCCCAGAGATTCCCAAGCAGCCCCAAAGGTTCCTGAGCAGCCCCAAAGATTCCTGGGTGGTATCTTGTAATTGGGTAGAAAGATCCACATTGCGGGCCAGGGGTGGTTGGTTATTGGGTGAAAAGTCAAAATAATTCAGGTGTCATCTCATAATTGGACAGTTTATCCTTAAAAGGCCTGGTAGAGAAAGAGATAGGGGCCATTTTTGGTTTGTTAGCCAGAACTCACAGCCTGTGAGACTGTGACATGGATAAGAATTAATAAACGTCTGAGTCCAAACACAAAACATTTCTCGAGGATTTAATCCCGACTCTATCAGGGAGAAGAAGATAAAACTGCAACACCCTGCCCTCTGTGACCCCACCACCTAGGGCTGAGTCCCTCCGTGCCACCATCTGTGACACCTCCACTTCACCTTGGCTGTCCCCTTCCCTGTGCCTTTTCCCAGCTGAACAAGGAAAACTTTGATTTTAAGCTGTTCAAACACTGCCTTGATTAATTTTTATTTTCTTTACGTTAAGCATCTCCTCCACCTGTGGCATTTTTTTTTGGAATAATTACGTTTCTGTACTCTAACAAATAGTTGCAAATGAAAGAGAGCGCGAGCTGAAGTCAGAGCAGATGGGCTGAATAAAATTATTGATTCGGGAAGAATACCAAGAGGAATAACCTCCCATTTTAGGGCAGGGGAGAAGAGAAAGGACAAAGGGAAATTAATAGTTTGGTTATCCTCAGGGAAAACTCCATGGACTCAGAAGTGTGGGATGGGAGGGGAGAGAAAGGCAGAGAGGGAGAGGTTTAATGTGTCCTAGGGGCTCTGGAGCCTGCACACCCGGGGGGAAAATGTCAAATAGCCGTGCTTTTCCTGGCCCAGGAAAATGCCAAATACCCGTGATTTTCCTGGGAGGAAAATGCCAAACACCCGTGCTTTTCCTGGGAGGAAAATGGGAAATACCCATGGTTTTCCTAAAAGGAAAATGCTAAATACCTGTGCTTCTCCTGGCCCAGGAAAATGGAAAATACCCGTGCTCTTCCCAGGAGGAAAATGCCAAACACCCGTGCTTTTCCTGGGAGGAAAATGGGAAATACCCATGGTTTTCCTGGGAAGAAAATGGGAAATACCCGTGCTTTTCCTGGGAGGAAAATGAGAAATACCCATGGTTTTCCTGGGAGGAAAATGGGAAATACCCGTGCTTTTCCTGGCCCAGGAAAATGCCAAACACCCGTGCTTTTCCTGGGAGGAAAATGGGAAATACCCATGGTTTTCCTAAAAGGAAAATGCTAAATACCTGTGCTTCTCCTGGCCCAGGAAAATGGAAAATACCCGTGCTCTTCCCAGGAGGAAAACGCTAAATACCCATGCTTTTCCTGGGAGGAAAATGGCAAATACCCGTGATTTTCCTGGGAGGAAAATGAGAAATACCCATGGTTTTCCTGGGAGGAAAATGGGAAATACTCGTGATTTTCCTGGGAGGAAAATGGGAAATACCCATGTTTTTTCCTGGGAGGAAACCACCAAATACCTGTGCTTTTCCTGGGGAAAAAAATGGTAAATACCTGTGTTTTTCCTGGGAGGAAAATGGCAAGTACCCGTGCTTTTCCTGGGAGGAAAATGCCAAATGCTCGTGCTTTTCCTGGCCCAAAAATGCCAAATACCCCTGCTTTTCCTGGGAGGCACAGCTGCCACTGGAGGTGTTTTTCGCTCAGCAAAGCCCCAGTGATTTGTGGAATAAGGACTTCACAACTGGAAGTTCCACTGTTGTCTCAGCAGCAGCAACAAGAGCAGCATTGGTGTTTTTGTTAGTCCTCCGTGTGTGCGTTCTCAAAGTACAACAGTTTTATTCCGTTTTTGGCCAGTTAGGTGCTTACAGGAATTTTCTACATCCTTGCTGGGCCAAGCCTAAGTTAAGATTGACGTGCGAAGGTGTTGTAAATGCAGATTATAAAGCTGGATTTTGGCAGATATTAAAATGAACGCTGTATCTATAACGTGGGAAGGTTTTACTGCATTTTCTTTTAATATTAACACAGTTTTAGAAATGCGATGAACGCGTATTTTCTTTTTGAGTTGTAACACAGTGTTAAAAGAAAAGACTTTTTTTTTTTTTTTTGGTAACATCTAAACCAGTCAAAGCAGAAGGCAAAGGGGGATCCTCCTGCATTCCTGAATTAAACTAGATCAAGGTATCGGAACCAAAGGCTACAAAAAGGAATTTATTGTTCTCCTGGCATCAGAAGAATGAGACACAGGGTGACAAAAGTCCCCAACAAGAACTTTATCTACAAGACATAATTAAATGTTAATTTGGTGAAATGGGACTAGCTGGGGGGGGGGGGACCAAAACCAAGAGAACATCTGAACTCAAAGGAATGTTTGAATAATGCATTAGGGTCTATTGAATGGGTACTGAATGAAAATTGAACTGATCCTTAAAAACAAAGGATCTGAGGGTGTGAGGTGTGCTCGCTGGCTGTTCGCCAGGCACCCTCGGCCCAGAACTTTTCCCTTTATTTCTCTCTCCTAATTATCTTTTATTTTTTTATTAAACTTAATTTTTTTTCCTAAGAAAGCCAACCTCGTTTTTCACAAAGGCAAACACAAATCCTTACACAAATTCTACGTACGCAGCTCTATCTGCTCTTTTCAGAACACCTAAGTCCTAAAATCCAAGAATGGATTCTATTGATTCTAGCATCTTAAAATCTAAGGATTTCTAGCAAGTCTCCATTATTTTTATTATGACTAGAATTTAACTAACCTTGCAAAAGGCAGCATCACCGAACTATAAACTAGGTATTAGGTGTCTTACCAACACAGCCTCTCATTTCTAAGGCACTTAAAGATCCTCTATTTATTTAAAATTAAACTTACATTTCTACCTCACGTCTGGGTGGATTTACGTATTTTAGATTTTCTGAAGGTTCTAATTCCATCCTCACCTTTCTGGGCACTCCTGGGGCTGTGTGGATTTGGCCCTGGGGGGATTCGCACTCCCACAGGTCTCCTCACCTTTACGGTCAGCCTTTCTCCGCAGAGTGCTCCAGACCCTAAAAACATTCAACAGCTTTTTTCCTGTTTTTTATCCCTTCCCGATGACTTCCTCTGGATGTTTCCCTGCATCCCAGATGGCTCAGCATTCCAGGCACGGGCAGGGAACATCTGGCAGATCCTGGGGCTGGATCAGCCCTGCAGGAGAGGCTGCTGTCCCCAGAAGTGGCAGATTTATGTCCTGGGGAAGGGGCTGTGCTTGGGGCAGGCGCTTCACCCTACGGGGGAAATGTGGGGTTTAATTTCCCTTCTTGGACCCAACTCTGGCCATGAACTCGGGGTTTGGAAGGAGGGTTGGGCCCATGGACAGGAAAAAGATGTCCCCAAGGCTTTGTCCCTCCCTGGATGTTCCTCAGGAACAGCTACAGACACTTGATGTGGTTTTATGAGGCAAAAAAAATTATTATATTTTCCCCATTTTGCTGGGAAGAGTCATACAATATTTGCTCCAACACATTTCCATGTTTTATCGGATTCTTATAACAAGTTTATCCTAAAAATATCAGGAATACAGGATGTAGATATTGCATGAGTAGATTATGCAAGCGACTTGGTAGAATAATTTAGGAATTAATCAGGCCTTTTTTTTTTCAGCGCAAATTCGGAAAATTTGAGCAGAAAAAATCAACATTTTTTTTTCCCTGAAAACAAGGAAAAATACAGAGGTGGTGACTCCTTTGCAGACTCTGTGCAGTGGGGCATTGGGAGGGTGGATCCTCCATCCCTGGAGGTGTCCAAGGAATTCCTGGACGTGGCACTCAGGGGACCGGGTGGGCATTGGGCACAGCTTGGGCCAGTCTGGGAGGGCTTTCCCAACCTCAGGGATTGCAGCTGCATTAAAATATCCAAATTATTCCCACCCTAATTTTGTATCTGCACGAGCAGGACTTTCCCACCTTGCTCCAGGTGATCCAGTCTGGGTGATGGGAGCAACTGGGTATTCCAGATCCCAGCAAATCCCAGCCCCCACGGGAAATATTCTGGGAGATATTAATAGAAGAGTGCTGGCAGGATTTGCATCTCATTAGGTGCCTCTGATGTAGTTAATCTTAGCACGCTGCATCTAATTTGGGCGAGCAGACTGTAAAAAAAAAAAAAAAAAAGAATAAAAATTACAAGGTTAGAGCTGAATTAAAAAGCCAGCAGGAAGAAGGGGAGGCTGAGAAAGAATTGCAGGCCAGGGAAGGTCAGGATAATTTTTCCTGGTGGGACAGGTGGCACACGTGGCACGGCCCTGAGGAGCCCTGGGGAGTTTCCTGCAGAGGTTTTTGGAGGACGGGATTTTTTGCCGAAGGTGAAATTGGAAGGACAAAGTCCTGAGGTTTTCCCGACCTCTGGCCAGGGTATGGCTGCTGAATTTTGGGAACTGGGCTTCACACCAGGCAGCAACTGAACAAAACAGATTTTTGCTTGATGAAAAGGTGGAGTTCAGTGGTAAGTGTGAAAACAGGAGGAAAGGGTGAAATCTTTAAATTTCACGGAGGTTTCACCTCTCCAAAAGCAAAGTGAAAGCTGCGGAGTAACTCAGGAATAAATTTTTCCTTCCTGGATTTGTGGAAAGCTTTTTTTTTATCACCTTATGTATTTCTGGAGTTCCATCTTTAAGCCAGAACTCTTCAGAGACAGATTTGTGAAAACATTGGCCAATAAGAGCGGAAATGCTCAGAATTGGCCTCAAATGACCTCAAGTTGCACCAGGGGAGAAATTCCTCCTTGGGAGGGTGGGGAGGCTCTGGCACAGAATTCCCAGACTTGCTGTGGTGCCCCTGGATCCCTGACAGTGTCCCAGGCCAGGCTGGACATTGGGCTTGGAGCAGCCTGGGACAGTGGGAGGCGTCCCTGCCCATGGCAGGGGTGGGAATGGGTGGGATTTCAGGTCCCTTCCAACTCCAACCATTCCATGATTCCGTGATACTGGAGATTAGGAATAATTTCTTCATGGGAAGTGTTGTCCAGCACTGGCACAGGGAGTCCCCAACATCTGAAATATTCAAAAAACGGTGGATGTGGCACTTGAGGACACGGGGCAGTGCTGACCACGGCGGGGGTGGGTTGACAGTAGGACCTGCTGACCTCAGAGGTCTTTCCCAACCTTAAAAATTCTGGGAATCACCAATTATAGGGAAACATCTGTGGGCTCGATATGTCTGGGTCTGAGAGATTTTCGCCTGCTAGCAGCTGCTAACTTTTTCCAAAGGAAAAATTTCTCCATGAAGTTTATTCTCAAAACAATCTTGGCAAACAACTCTCCTTCCTCAAAACAATCTCTCTCCAGGTGGTGTTTGGCTGTTTCTCTGGTTTAACCCACGGGATCAGAGAGGTGTCGTTCCTGTTCACCAACCGTGTTCAGTCTGTACGGGAACACCTTATAAAAGGCAGTAGGAATTAGACAATAAACGCCTTTTTTTCTGTGCTCTTTGCCTGCTGAAATATTTGGAGTCTTTGTTTTGTGTCCTACAGCGACAAACATCCGTTTTCCAGGCCCACATTTCTATGGAATTCGCCTTAAACCACTGCAGCAGTTCATAGTTCAGCAGTTCCATGATTTGCGTTTCAGGCTGGGGCAGTGTTGATGCTCGCCTGGAGGCTGATCTCACACTTTGGCAGTGGCACTCACATCTCCACGAGATCCCTCCCTTATCACTCGCAAGGAGTTTTCCCCACCAGGAGTGTTTCCATGCAGCCAAGTGATCTCACAGCCAGTTCCCGGAGTTCATTAACGTTATCAGAGATTTGTGTGGGGATGGCAGAGATAATTCCAAGAGTCTGCAGGAAAATCTGCCTTTGAAAGAATAATTAACTCCAACTCTTGCTTGGCTCAGAGTTTATCAGCGAGGTGAGGCTGAATTGGTTTAATTTTTATTTTTGATGGGATTTGTAGCTTCATTCTCAAGGCCCTGATGACCTCTGACAGATTAAACCTGGCTCTGCTCCTCCCGGGAGCTGTGCTGGAGGTGCAGAGGGATGAGCTGCCCAAAGCTGAGCTTTAGGGAGTGGTTTGAGCACCGAGGGTCCCATTCTGCCCCGGGGTGGCACTTGGGGACATTTCCAGGAGTGTGGTTTGAGGTTCCCCTCAGACTGCAAAGCTCTGGGGATGATTTCACACAGAATTTCCCACAGAATCACCGGGTTGGAAGAGACTTCCAAGATCATCGAGTCCAACCCAACCCTAACACCTCAACTAAACTGAGTGCCACATCCAATCTTTGTTTAAACACATCCAGGGATGGTGACTCCACCACCTCCCCGGGCAGATCATCCCAGTATTTTATTGTTCTTTCCATGAAAAAACCTTTTTCCTAGTGTCCAACCTGTATTTCCTTTGGCACAGCTTGAGGCTGTGTCCTCTGACACGATGCTGGGGCAGACCCAGGTGTGTCTGACCGGTGGGATTGTCCAGGTGGGTGAGGCTCTGAGATCTCTGAGTGCAGCCTTGGGTCAAATACGTTAAAATTTGTTCAGATCTGCTTTTGAGAAGGCTCTGAGGCGGCTGGAGCTGGAGGGGGTGGGAAGGGAGATGTGGGAAGGAGAGGGAGATCTGCTGGGAAGGAGAGGGGGTTTGGGGCTCTGTGTGAAGGGAACTGGTGCTGGAGGGGGACACTGGGTCACAAGTGTCACCTGGGCTGTGCTGCCCTGCTGGCCACCTGGAGAGGGTCCCCGCTGTGTCCCATGGAGAGGGGCCCTGAGCCCACCCTGCTGGGTCTGGGATGGAACGGGGGCAGGTGGGACGTGTGGTGGCACCAGCAGGGCTGGTGGCAGTGGGTCACTGGCTCTGGAGTCCCCAGCATTCCACAGAAATATCAGCAATGTGTCAGAAAACACCAGAAGGTGGAATTCTTTAGGCTGGGAAAACCCTCCAAGGCCATCAGGTGCAACCAGCCCCCAGCACTGCCCTGTGTCCCCAGGTGCCACAAATCCAGGAAGGAAAAATTTATTCCTGAGTTACTCCGCAGCTTTCACTTTGCTTTTGGAGTGGTGAAACCTCCATGAAATTTAAAGATTTCACGCTTTCCTCCTGTTTTCACACTTATGACTGAACTCCACCTTTTCAACAAGCAAAAATCTGTGTTTTGTTCAGTTGCTGCCTGGTGTAAAGCCCGATTCCCTAAATCCAGCAGCCATACCCTGGCCAGAGGTCGGGAGCACCTCAGCAAAGCAGTAAATGCTCCGGGATTCATCTGGCTGAGATTGCAGCTGGTTTTACATCTAATTTGTGTTTTGCAGCCCCTGGGAGAGTGCTGGGGGATGGTTGCTAAATTCGGGATTTCACTGGGAACAGTTGCGGACCTTCAGCACAGTTTTTGGGATTTTCACGGAGCCATTAAGAAACATTAAGCGTTGTAAGCAGCAGTCGGTTCGTGAGTGAGGAGCTCAGGTAGCCGAGAATGCAAACCCACTCACCACCCACTCCCGAAACCGCTGACACAGGGGCACTTCGACGTGGACAATTTCAACCCGGGCTGAGATTCGACATCGGGAATGGGGCAGAGCAGATTACTCTGCTCTGATAAAATCAAAGACAAAAATCATCTTGAAATCCCGTTTTTTTCCCAGCCTAGTTCCAGCATCATTTACCTGCACTAGGAGCAGTCAGGATCTGGGAGAAGGTGTCAGTTATTCCTGGAGTTGCCATCGACAGGGGGAATTTCCCTTTTGTTTCCTCCCAGAGCTTTGGATGCTCTGTTGCCTGACACACACCTGGGCATTAAATAAAGCAGGAATAACACACAGTTACCCTCAATTCCTTTAATAAATCCCGAATTCCCTTTTTCTTTTCTGAAACCAGAGCTTAAATAGGTGTGACCATCCATTAACCTTTGGCTTGCATGGGATCCTCCAGGAAAAAATGCAGAGCCAGTTGTCAGGGAACATCGGGTGGGGAATGCTCCAGCAGCCAGAGGTTTTTTTTCCAGGATTTGCATATCCTGATTTTCAGGAAAGGTGGATTGGCTCTGGTGCTGTTCTTGGAGCCCTTTCATGACAGAGATGAGATGTCCAGGCCTCCAGCGCCCTGGAGGATAAAGAAAAGCTCTCTTAGGACTTAAATCTGGGTTTTGTTCAAAGGTTTTAGGGGTTTTTAGGGATCACTGAGTCAACCGGGCTTCAGAGGAAACATCCCCTGTGTTATCCCACAATTAAAACCTTCAGATTTCTCCGCGTGAGCTGGGGGATCAAAGAGAAGAGATTTGGCTGCTTTCATCCCTTTTTGGGAGGCTGGTGGTTGGGAGCTGCCTCCTGGGGATGTCACCGTTTCTCCCAGCAATTATATCCGAGAGGGTTTGCACGTCCATTAATTGCTGTCCCCGATGCAGACCCAGCCCAGGGTGGCTGCGGATGCGTCAGGAATGAATTCCGTGAATTCCGCCCGGGAGCCGATGGCAGGAATTGCAGGAATTCAGAGTCAGAGCTCATCCCCATCAGCTGCACCTCTGGGAGCTGCCACAGCTGCAGCCTGGATTCTCCCTGACTCCTTCTCCTTCCCAAGAAAAGAAAAGGAGATGAATCCAGGCTCCGGCTGGTTCCAAGAGTGGTCCCAGCCCCGTTCCCGGGGTTAGGGCAGGGCAGAGTGAGCAACGCTGTGCGACCGGGGCTGGAAAAGGTCCCTCAGCACTCCCAAAACGCTTTTCAGACGCGTTGGCTAATGGAAGGGCAGTAATTAATCCTTTCAAAGGCTCCTAAAAGGTAACTTTGTCTCTGTGCAGCACTTCAGCCCCCGCTTTTGAACTGCCAGGCAGAGGTTCCTCCTGTTTTCCCAAGGACAGCCGGACGGAGTCTCTGCCCTCCCATCTCCCGGGAGCAGCAGCATCGGGATAAATCCAGGGAGTTCAGCCCTATTTAGGTCACTGGCTCTTGAAGAAGGCTTTCAGATGAGTATTACCAGCCTGAAGGTTTTTCCTTCCCCTCCCTGAAGGAGTGGGAGGCCCTGAGCAGGCTCCTTGGTGCTCTGGGGGATGCAAATGGGAACAGAAAGGGCCCCCGGGAGCTCCTCTCCTGGCAGAGCCTACCTGGCCTCACAGCAGGGATTCGGACGCCTTGGAAATAATTCTCTTCTAAAGAAAGAAAAATTAAGCCCAGGAAACAAAGGAGAAGCGGTAATGATCAAAGCTGTTCGGATTTGATAGCTGAAGAATGAAATAAAAATAATCTCCTTGGCCGAGAGAGAGGATTTTGCTACAAACAGATTTAATTTCTCCTGGTTTGTGCCGGGGCTTTACCTGTGCCAGGGCAGGAATGCCCAAACCCTGGAAACCTCTGGGCAATCCTGTGGATCAGAAGGTTCTGGAAAGAAAATATTTCTCTTTTTTTTTTTTTTTTTTTGCTTTGCTTTTGTTCAGGCAATGCTTTGAGCTGGCTCCTGTGGCAGCTCTGCAGCCTCAGGAGCCGACAGCAGGAGCAGGGAGGGGGGGATGATCCATAAAAACCAGCACCTAAACTTAGGGGAGATGAAAAGGGGAATTTCTAACATTATCCTTTAAAAACCCTCCCGTGTTGTGTCTTCATTCAGACCATTTCTCTGCTCCAAAGGGGCTGTTCGACTTCATTACACGACAACATTTTATTATTAAATATACATCGGGTGTGTGAGTGGGAACGACACGGAAATTGGAACAGCTCCTGGTGTTTTGATGTCCTCCCATTTCTCCCCTCAAATTATTTGTCTTGCAGGAATATTCTAAAGCCAAACTTTCCTCTCTGATTTCCACTCCTCTGTTCGTTCGTGCCTTGCTTTTTTGCAGGATTTCCCTTGGAAGTGAAATTTCAAACCCCAGCTGGCTTTGCTAAAAATAAACTCCTTCAAACCTTTGGCTTTCATTTAAATGTAGTTTATCCTCGCTTGTCCCTGCGCACGGGGATTTTCCCCTAAAACAGCAAATATTTTGAGGGAGTGGAAACCCAACAGGGGCTGCTCCTGCACTTTCCCGTCTTTCCCATGGATTGGGACAAAGGAGTGGGATGCATGAAAAATATAAAAGCTCAAATCCTAAGGGATCACTGGATGAACCAAAGGTGTTCCAGACTGGCAGGAGGGAGTTTGGCCACAGCACAGCTGTTCAACCAGGATGGTAGAATTAAGGAAAAAAAGGTTTAAAAAAATCTGGGATAGAGGAAGGTGCTCCTGTCCGTGGCAGGGGGTGGAACTCGATGAGCTCTAAACCCCAGATTTCTGGAATTCCATGAAAACTTGAATGGCTCCTGCACAGCTTTGCTGTCCTCAATGCAAGTGTGAACTTCCCTGGATTCTGTAAGCTCAGGGAAAGTTCTCCCTGCTTGTGGTTAGATGGGAATTCCTTAAATTTCTGCCCTCTGGAAGGACATTTGCAGGTGGGTCCCACGGGTTTGGGTGATGCAAACTTGGATTTTATCTATTTACTTGGATGAAAATGAAAATAAAACTGAGGCCGGGTCCGACGGACGTGGATCAGACCAGGAGAGAAACCTGTGGGGAAAATATGGATATTTTAACACAGCCTGATAGAGGAGTGCCTCTGGAACAGCCAAAAATCTGATCTTTTGAGGGATGAAGGTGTGGGAAGCTGCAGGATGAGGAGTGTGATGAGGAAAGGAAGGACAGGTGTGATGCAGGTGAGGTGTGACACGGAAATATCCCAAAAAATGCTGATCCTCGGGATGGAGAGGGATGAAAATCTTTGTGTTGGCAGCCCGAGAATCTCTGCTCTGCCCGGAGATTCCATCAGGGAATCGTTGTCAAAGCTGCTCCTCTCTGTGGCCAGGGCAGGGCTCCCCTCAGCCTCTCCCCCACCTTTTTGGGGTCCCCAGAACAGGCAGAAAGCTCCTCAGTGAAACGAGGAATGGGGAAACTGGAAATGCTTTGGCTCATCCCCGCACCAAACCATGCAGGTGAAATGCACTGAAAATCCAGGTAAGATACATTTTTTAAAAAAATAATGATAAATAAATAGCTATTTGAAGTGTTTTGTGAGCACAGCATCAATAAAGAGTTACCGATGCTTTGATATTTACCCACACGGCTCTATTAAACGATTATCATTGCAGGCACACTTCCTCCTCGTCAGATGAAGGAATCCACACCGTTCCAAAGCGAACTCTCATTTCCAGAGTAATATTATCATTACATTTCTGTAAATTAAAGTGGGACTCCCTCTGGGTTTTAAAGAGATCGTGTGAGGGAGCAGAGGCGCCACAGCCTGCAATCTGTGCCAGGCTCTGAAAGCTGAAATCTGCTGCCGCGGTCCTGCGTGGTCCCCACGGCTTTGGAGTGTTTTGTATTTTGTGTGCGTGGCAGGAAATCGTCAGGCTGAGAGTGGGGAGAATTTCTGTGGAAGTTTTAGAGAAGGGAAACTTTATTAATAATTAAGGGGAGTGGGTGCAAGGCCAGGTTTGACCTAATTTGGGGCCTCCAGGACCTGAAGAGACCCCACAGGAGACCATTTCCCAGGGCTGGAGGGACTGGACACAGGGAATGGCTTCAGACTGCCAGGGGACAGGGCTGGATGGGAGATTGGGAATTGGGAATTCCTGGCTGGGCTGGAATTCCCAGAGCAGCTGTGGCTGCCCCTGGATCCCTGGCAGTGCCCAAGGCCGGGTTGGACATTGGGCTTGGAACAGCCTGGGACAGTGGGAGGTGACCTTTCCATGGCACTGGGTGGGATTTAGGATCCTTTCCAACCCCAGCCATTCTGGGATTCTGTTTTGGGAACAGGATTCCGAGCAGGTGATGCCTTGTGCGGCATCAGGGTCCAAGGCAGGAGCCAGCAGGAGCAGGGGTGGGCTCCCACTCCCTGTGCTGGAGCTGCCTGTGGTTGTTGTGGAGCAGATTCCTCCTGTCTGTCTGCCTGCGGAGAGGCCGTGGATCAGGGAACGGAGGTTTCCTGCTGCGGCTGTTCCATTCTCAGGGGAGGAAGGTGCTGAGGTCACTTGTGTTCACACCCTCAGCATGTTTAAAATGGCACAAAACTCCCCTGAGGCCTTCCATAACCTCTGGGGAACACCTGAGCCTGGTGCAAGCCCTTCCCAGAGCTGTGGGAGTGAAGCCACGGCTGGGACAACACCGAGACCAGAGCAGGGAGAACTGGAGTGTTTTTATCTCTGCTGAGCACGTTTCCTGTGCTGAGCTGGAAACGCACGGTCTGACTTCAGCTGGAACCAGCACACAGGGCAGGAGAAACAGGCAAATCCACTTGTGGGTACCTCCTGCCCGTGCCCCACTGATGTGAGACACACAAATCCTGCAGGCAAAGGCAGCTGGAAGCTGGGGGAAAACATTCCACTTTACGATCCACCCTCAACTTTGGCAAGGGACGAAGCAAACATTGGCTTTTGTCAGCCTAAATATTTCAGAGGGTTACAGGCCCCAGGATCACGATCCGGGGTGCAGCTGGCCAGGGCTGCTGCTGGCTGGTGGGAGTTTTGTCAAGCTGGGGAGAGGCAGAGCCATCAAAGTCTGCAGATAAAACGGTTTAATTAGCAGCTCCAGAGCCTGCTGCTCTGCCCTCAAACCCTCATCCGTGTGAGCAGCTGGGAAGCTGAGCTAGTGATGCCTTGGGAAGGCTGAGCTGGAACAGAGACTGGACAGGGCTGGAGAATAAAGGAGAGATTTATTAAAAGGCCTTTAAGGACACACCTTGGGCAGGACAAGAGCCTGGCCAGGGCTGCACCCAAGGTGGACCCAAAATGGTCACAAAATGGACCCAAAATGGTCACAAAATGGACACAAAATGGACACAAAATGGTCACAAAATGGTCACAAAATGGTCACAAAATGGACACAAAATGGACAAACGGTCAGGAGGTCTCACACTTTTCCAAGTTCTGGTCCATTTGCACATTGGGGTTGAATTGTCCAATCCCAGCTGCAGGTGATGCAGTCCCATCCTTCTTGTTCTCTCCCTCCAGCCCACCCTTGTTTGTGCCTTTGGGCCTGAACACTTGTCCCAGTTGTCCTTGGTGTGCAGCAGGAGAAGGATTTGTTTTGTGTCCCTGCTGTGTGCAGAGCTGAGTGACACTGACTGTGAGCTCAGAGCTGCACCCCTGGGCACCACAGAGCCTGAAATACATGGGAGATAAAACTTGGGGCATCCTGGGAATCATGGCCCAGCCCAGGGGGCTCTTGTCAGTCTGAAACACCTGCAGAGGCCTTGGGAGGCTGAGTTTGGGGTGTCCCTGTGCAGGGCCAGGAGCTGGAGTTCCGTGATCCCGGTGGGCTCCTCCCAAACCAGGACAGTCCATGGTCCTGTGAGGGCAGCGAGCCGGGGAGGACAGGACCTCGCTGTGGGATGGCACCAGGGACACTTTGGGGGCAGCTGAACCCAAAATGGGCGCAGGGGCCAGGAGGGCTTGAGGGAGAGCAGAGCAGCTGCAGCGTCCAGGCCTTTGCTGTGGCTGTGCCTCAGTGTCACCCACTGTGTCCCCAGGGGCTGAGGGCACCCCAGGGCTCACAACACTGGGAGTGCCAATGCC
The DNA here is from genome assembly GCF_029207755.1 of Chamaea fasciata. Lineage (NCBI taxonomy): Eukaryota > Metazoa > Chordata > Aves > Passeriformes > Sylviidae > Chamaea > Chamaea fasciata. Next base: position 62,367,712 of record NW_027094092.1, read on the forward strand.
TTGGGGCAGGAGGTCACAAACTCCCAGGAATGTCCCCAGGGGTGGGTGGCATCCCCAGCAGCCCAGTGACCTCTGAGCAAGGACCTCCAAATGCAGAGGATGGAGTGGTTCTGTTGGGAAAGAACCTCAAATCCCATCCCATCCCACCCATGCCATGGGCAGGGACACCTCCCACTGTCCCAGGCTGCTCCAAGCCCAACGTCCAGCCTGGCCTGGGACATTTCCAGGGCTCCAGGGGCAGCCACAGCTGCTCTGGCAATCTGTCCCACCCTCTGAGGGCCGAACTTTAATCTAAATTTGATAAGGGCTGCAGGGACAGCCCCAGGTGGACACCGTGAGCACCCGTGGGGGTCTGGGGCTGCAGCAGCACTGGCGGTGTCACCCCTGTCCCCTCTGTGTGGTGGCAGCAGCCCCACAGCGCTGGAGCCAGGCTGGGGCTGTGCTGGAGCCACCCTCAGCTGCCAGGAGGGATGGGGAATGAGACCTGGGTGATGAATAATGGATCAGCTCCTCGGGAGCTTCGAGAGGAGTCACCTCCCCTTCCCTCAGTGCCTGCTGCTAATTGCAGAGGGGTCACCAGGGCGGGGCGAGGAGGGGAATTTGGGAATGCACAAATCCTGTCAGTTGCTTTCCTCTGCTGGTTTGGGCCACTATGATCAGCATTCAGCACTGGAATTGTGTCCTCATTCAGTTAAACACACCACGGCGGGGAGAAGGACGTGGGGTGGTTGCCTGTTGGATATTAAATATTTCCAAATAACGCGATGGGACTGCCGGGAGACATTCCTGGAGCTTTTATTGCAGCGTCAGCCCCAGTGCAGGGCGAGACAATTGAAAGATGCCAACAGCTCAGGCCCTGCCAACATTCTCTGTGCTACAAGAGAGGATCCTCTGTGTTCCAAGGCCTTTTAAAAGTTTTCTAACCAACAGCAAATGGTGAAGAGCTTACAGGCATCTGAATAAACCAACCATTAAAACTACACCTACACCTTATATCTAACAATTGGTGCTCGTTTCATATTTTCTTTTTGCTATTCAGGAACTTTTTATACTCTCCTGTAAACAAAGCACAGAGCCTCATTATTAAACTTTTATCTTGCTTAACATATTTTTCTACTTGCTAAGGCCTAACTCTACACAGCATAAAACCACAATCATATTATTCTGTGTCCTCATTTTTGTATCTTTTTAACTTTAGGCCTATAGGCTTTTAGGTTTACACTGCTATGAGAGTTTTCTGCTTTTTCTATTTCCCACTCTAATTGCCTCTCTTTGGGGTGAGGATGGGAGAGCTCCTGCTGGAGTTTGTTCTCCCTGTCCTCTGAGTGGGGCATGCTCTGTGTCCCTTCCAGCCCCAGGGATATTTCTATTCCTGCCTCTGGCTCAAATGGAGGGACCAGGAGCGGAAAGGTTTTCGATTGTAGTGAATTTAAGTGATATTTTTATAGCTCTGGAGGGTTTCTGACACTTGACATCAACTGCAGGAAAAACCAACTCAATTGCAGGTCTCTGATCCCCTCCTCTGGCTCTGGCTGGAGCACAGGGATTTCCTCCTGGAATTCCTCATCAGGAGAGGTCACATTTTTATTTGAAAATGAAACTCTTTCTGCCCGAAATCCAAAGGAGCTGGGTTCGGAAAGCAGATGTAGGGAAGCAAAATATAATTTTTTTCCTAGCTCTCATTATCCAGCTGTATTTGGGCTGATCCCTGGAGTCTCCCCGAATTTTCCAGCCGGGCCTGAGGGTTCAGGCCATGTCCCAGAGCTCCCTGCCAGGGAGGGATGATGTGCCTGACTTTCCTCTCTGGGTGTGCAAACACCTCCTGAGGGGTTTCTCAAATTGCTGCCGCTAATTGGATTGATCAGCTATTGACAGATCAGCCTCCTGCTAACGAAGTGTTGGTGAGGCTGCAGCAGCTCCTGAAATCGGGAATTTTCCCCAGGCCCAGCCAGCTCAGAGGTGCTGCCCACAACATCTTTGATGGGAGAAACTGGGAGATGGGCAATATTTGCTGCGGGGCATCGTTCCTGGGCAGGGGGATGCAGAGATTCCCAGCTGCAGCTCCCAGCCCTCTCCGGGACACCCCCAAACCACCCTGGATCAGAGCTTGGGGTTTCCAGAGCGTTTGCATTTATCCCAGGGAAGAAACGGGCAGGACAGGGGGGCAGGGAAGCCTTTTTTTGGGTTTTTTTTTTTTTTTTTGCACATTCCTTGCTGAGTGGATGGATCTGCACATTAAAGGAGCTCCCACCCACGTTGTGTGTGAGGAATGAGCTCCCCTGGCACAGCTGACACGGGAATTAGGGAGCAGCTTCTGCCAGGCAGCAGTGAGCAATGGTTTCATTTTGGGCTAAAAATGAAATGGAACCTACTGGAGGGAGGGGGGGGGGGGTTTGTTGGGTTTTTTTTTTCCTTTCCCCAATTAGGAATGTTCGACCTGTTTGAGGCGAGATGACAACAAGCTTGCTTCCCTTTTAATGAGCTGAAGCTAATTGGAATTGGGGTGTGTGAGTCAGCCCGTGGAGCCACAAAGACCAGGGCGCTGCTCCTGCATGTCAATGGGCTCCGGAGCAGTGGGGCTGAAATGCCTTCCCCTGGATCTTTGGAGATCCGTTACCGCAGGTTGGGTTTAACAGGAGGACCTGGCTTTAACCCTGTCCAGCAGAACTCGAAGTTGCTTTTTTAAACCCCACAGAAGCAGAGACAGCACCTAAAGCGTTTGGGGAGTGCTGGACAGGGAGGGCTGTGGGTCTGGGCGTGAAGGAAAGGTGTATTTTAGCAGGATGGGCTGTCAAATGGGGTTTGCTCGGAGCGTTTAGATAATGTGAGGTGTTGAAAGTCGGATTCAAATTCCATAACGTCTATTCAAACTCTGCAACCTGTTCAAACTCTGTAACATCCGTAAGATGTGGTGGGAACAGAATGGAAAGGTGTGTGGTTTTTTTTTTTTTTTTTCCCACTGGAGCTTTCCTTGAAGCCTTTTTACCTTCAAGGAGCAGCAGAGGTGGGACAGCTCCTACAGAACTCCCCTCACATTCATTTACCAGCTCCCAGCTCTGGTTTGGGATGCTGAGCAATGCCAGGACGGGCTGGGGGCTCCCTCTGCCCCGTGGGATGCTCCCAGAGCCCTGGGAGAGCCCCAGGGGTGCCCTGGAGGAGCAGGAGCAGGATGTGGGTCCCCTCCCTGCCCGTGCCCACGGAGGTGGCAGCGGATGAGGGATGGCTCCGCAGAGGCTCCGCACGGGGACTAATTAAGGTGAACAATTCTCCTTTGCTTCCATCCCTCACAGCAGCCTAATTGGGAGGCAGAGGAGGCATTTTCACCTGGAGAGGATTAATTTTAGCTGATGAATGCCCCATCTCAGCCCATTCCCTGCTGCAGGGACCTGGCTCAGCCAGGGGGGGACAGGGGCTGGGAGCTTCCACGTCCACGTGGCTCTGATTAATGGGAACACTTCAGTTAAGAGGCTTGGAGAAGTTTCTCGGCTCAGAGTTTGACTCTGCTGATGCTCAGTAAAACTCTCTGGAGCTTTCCAGAAAGGCAGTGCCCTGCTGTAGGGAATGCTGGGCAATATCCCAGAATCCCAGAATGGTTTGGGTGGGAATAATGGAGCTAAAATCCCCCCCAGTGCCACCTGTGCCATGGCAGGGACACCTCCCACTGTCCCAGGCTGCTCCAAGCCCAATGTCCAACCCGGCCTTGGGCACTGCCAGGGATCCAGGGGCAGCCACAGCAAATCTGGGAATTCCAGCCCAGCCAGGAATTCCTTCCCAATACCCCATCCATCCCTGTTTTCTGAAAAGAAAAAAAAAAAAAAAAATCTTTATTTAATATATTTGAAATATTCTTTTATGCAGAGAGAGGAAAAAAACCTTTTTCTGTTTTACTGCTTGAGATCAGACTCAGTCTCCAAGAAATTTGTGCTCATTTTACGGCCTGTGTCTGATTTATTCCCCTGGGGTGAGGGCAGGATTCGTTTGGGAAACTTGGGCCTCAGGGATGTGCAGCTGGGGGATCCATGGGATCAGATTAAAAGCAGGAGCAGATGAAAAGCCCAGAGTGAGGGAACACCTTCCCCATCCTGTCTGGATCTTTCCAGAGTGTCTGTAAGGAATAGGTCTTATATATATAAAAAAATAAAATAATAATAATTTAAAATATCCAGGATGTGTTTATCTAAACATCTCTCAAGGATGTTGATCATGTCAACAGCCTGATTGATAAGATATAATTCTAATACTGAGTTGTCTCTCCCATTTCACCTTCTCCCCCCACCCTGAGGGAGGTGGTTCATGGATTTCCCTTCCCAACCAACCTGGATCCAGATCCACAAAACTTTATTAAAGCCACAATTATTTATATGCTCTGGAACACTGAGCGAGGTCACAATTAACGTGCTGGAACTTCCAACAGAGGAGGCAGGTCTGGGCAAAAGGAGCAGCCGGATATTTCCCTGCCTCAGTGCCTGGAAGTGCTGCCTGTTCCTTGGAACAACAAACACCAAGGATGCCGGAAATTCCCAGGCTCCCATGTGTTGCAGGAGTTCTCAGGAACAGCGGAGAATTTTAAGTAGTTTTTTGCACAGAATGATCAAGTTTGCAGAGAACAGCCTTGGGGAGTGCTTTAAAAAATGAAAGGGAAATCATTTAAAGAGCACAGGAGGTAAAGGACAGAGTTACTTCTTCCCCACTTAATTTTTCCGGAATCACTAGATTCAAGAAAATAGAGTGAAAAAATGCTAGTAAATACTAGAAAATGCTGAAAGTGTTGGAACTACAGGGTGCTCAAATTCAGGCAGAGGCAGAGCAGACAAAAGTTCTCTGCCCTGGGCAGCTCTTGGAAAGGTTCCCAGGGTGATCCCAAATCCATTTGGCTTTTGTGTGCAAATCCTGAGGTGACAGGGCCTGCTGCAGGGTGGGATCTGGGAGCTGGGGGGTTTTCACCACTTCCATTGGGGGAAGATTCCTAAATTGGAATATCCTGATGCCATCCAGCACTCGAGTCCTTGGGATTTTGCTGGGTCAGGTGCCAAGGATGAAACTCGGTGGCAGAGTTCCGCGGTCTAAAATCTGGCAGGGGTTGGTTCGGTCACTCTTTCCTCCAGGATGAAATATTCACAGCACCCACCAGGCCTGGAGGGCTCCCAGTGGTCCCAGGGCTGCAGGGGGAGCTGGAATGAGTTGGCACCAAAAAGAATTAAAAAGAAGGATATTTCTGGGTGGAGATGAGGATCCCAGGGGTATTTCACTGCTAAGAACAGGGATGGGTGTGGAAGGGAGGGAAATGTTTGGGGTCTTGTTTGACAGCCAGCTCACTGTGGGACTTTTCACCCAGGGGGTTTTCCAGCCCCATCCTGGTGGGGCCAGGTGTGGCTTTAGGCAGAGAGGGATGTTTGGAACTTGTTCTCTTTGAATATTCATGTCCTTTACGAAGTGCACCTTTATAACCCGAGTCACCCCATCCCTTGGAGGTGGACAAAGAAAAACAAACAAACACAAAACCAAAACCAAAACCAAAACCAAAACCAAAACCAAACCTTACAGAGACCATAAGTCCCAGAGCAGTTTGGGATGGGAGGGACCTTAAATCCCATCCAGGGACACCTCCCACTGTCCCAGGCTGCTCCAAGCCCTGTCCAAGCCGGACATTTCCAGGGATGGGATATCCACAGGGTTTTTGGGCAAAAAACCCCTTTTTGCAACCAGAGGCTGATGAATGAGGCCTAGCCATTCAAGGAAAAGAGAGCTTTTCTTTTCTCCTTTTTGACTTTAAACATAACATTGTTCTTTTCTCTTTCTTTCTTTCTTTCTTTCTTTCTTTCTTTCTTTCTTTCTTTCTTTCTTTCTTTCTCTCTCTCTCTCTCTCTCTCTCTCTCTCTTTCTTTCTCTCTGTTTTCCTTTCCTTTCCTTTCCTTTCCTTTCCTTTCCTTTCCTTTCCTTTCCTTTCCTTTCCTTTCCTTTCCTTTCCTTTCCTTTCCTTTCCTTTCCTTTCCTTTCCTTTCCTTTCCTTTCCTTTCCTTTCCTTTCCTTTCCTTTCCTTTCCTTTCCTTTCCTTTCCTTTCCTTTCCTTTCCTTTCCTTTCCTTTCCTTCCTTTCCTTTCCTTTCCTTTCCTTTCCTTTCCTTTCCTTTTTTCCCTTTCCCCCTCAGTGCCAAGGCCCTGGAAATGCTGTCTCCTGCAGCTCTCCACGTGAGCCCTGGCGCACAATTTCAGCCCAATTTGGCTGAAGGCGTGAGTTTGACAGGAAGGCACAGCTGTAATTTCTCAGGCCTAGCCAGGATGCCAAATAAATCTATATCATCTTGACAATTATATCTTTACAAAAGCTTGGGAAAGAACAGCCAGGAAAGCTTGTCAATAAGTTCACTTTTTATTAGAGGAGAGTCCTTTGGAAAGCCCACAAAGGCAGCGTTTCCTGATGGATCTCCTGGAGGCAGGCGCTGTGGGAGGCCGGTTAGAAAGAGCTTTTTATTGACAAACTTTAATTTTAGGGGGATTTTTTTTTTCCCCTACAAAGCCTTGGCTTGAGTCATTGCACGGCACAGCCATAAAACCAGGTATGGAGTAGGGATAATTTTGGCTTCAGCCTGTGATGGTTTGGGCTTCTTTTATTGTTGTACCAAGGTCGGGATAAAGACATAGGAAATGCCAAGCCAGAGTTTGGACTTGGAACGTTTTTTTGTCTCTGATCTATTTACAGTATTTACAGACTCACCAGCCGTGAGCTCTTAGAAAACGAGGTAAAATGGAGAGCTGCTAACTCTTCCCAAGGTTATTTAAGAGATAATCCCCCAATAAGGAGGTGACACCTGTATTATTGATATTTCTGACCCAATAATGACCACCCAAGGCTGCAATGGGGACATTTTCACCCAATTACAGAAAACCACCCAAACCCACGGAGAAGAAGGAAGAAGAAGGTGAAGAAGAAGGACTCAGACAACGCCCAAAATCCTCCATCTTGACTCTCATGCACTCCCACACTAAAACCCCAAATCCTAAGTTTTTAGGACTCCAACAGAGTCCGGCCCCACACTGAGCTGGGTTTGAGGGTCGTGCTGGTGACCCAGTGACACTGATCACTGAGCTGGGACAGGGGACAGGAGCAGCTCCTGGGAGGAGCCCTACAAGCTGAGTGGGAAGTCATTTCCACGGTCACATTAGAGGTTAATTAGTGCCACGTGTGATCCCGGCCCCCAGGAGAGCCCAATTCCCCCCTCCTGCCCTGTCCGTGCCGCCCCCACAGCCAGGCTGCGGGGAAGAACAAATGGAGCCCCGTTTGCTATTTAGGACATCTATATATAACCACAGGAATATGGGCTGTGACCCTTGGGGCACCTCCAGCCACTCCTCCTCCCTCTGCCCTACTTCTGCTAATTCTGTTTGCCGAGGAGGTGCTTATTCACCCAAACTCTTTTTGGAGTCAGCAGCTATAAATTCTGGAAAAGGTGGTTTTTGTTTTTTTCTTTTTTTAAAGGCATTCTTCAGCCCGAGCAGGCAGCTCTCACCTGCCAGCAGCATAAAAAGGGGAGTTCCTGGATGTCAAACGCTTTCAAATTTTCCTGCTTTGATCAGAGCCCTGTTTGGACTGAAGTTTTCTCAGTGTCCTCCTGGGAGTTTCCTCTGTGGCTTCTTTTTTTATTATTATTATTATTATTTTGATTATATGGTATTTTTTGACTGCCAGCCCCAGTGCAGCTCCTTCATGGTGTGAGCTGCAGTAATAAGGAGGGAGTTGAGCTGTGCAGAGGCGTTTGCAGAGAACCCAGCCTGCGAGGGCTGCGGGAAACATCCCAAAAAAACATCCCAAAACAATCACCTGGGAGCTGGGAGGGGTGAGAGATGGAGAAGGAACAATCAGAGCAGCACGGGGAGAGGCTGTGAGCAGGAGCTGAGCTGTCCTGGTGCTGCAGCATGGGCAGGACTGAGAGAAAAACAGCCTTGGAATAATGGATCTTAAATCCCATGGCTCCGGAGCTTCCCAGAAAAGCAATGCACTGCTGTGGGGAATGCTGGGCAATATCCCAGAATTATTTGGGTGGGAAGGGACCTTAAATCCCACCCAGTGCCACCCCAGCCATGGGCAGGGACACCTCCCACTGTCCCAGGCTGCTCCAAGCCGCAGTGTCCAACCTGGCCTTGAAGGGTCTTTGGTCCAAGGGCCTGGAATCCCAGGATCCCTGAGGTTGGAAAATCCCCCCCAGCCCATCCAGTCCCAGCTGTGCCTGATGCCCAGAGCTCTGAGTGCCACCTCCAGGAATTCCTGGGACACCTCCAGGGATGGGCACTCCAAACCTCCCTGGCCACTTCCAAGGCCTGAGCGCCCTTTCCATGGGGAAATTCCTGCTGCTGCCCACCCTGAGCCTCCCCTGGCCCAGCCCGAGGCCGTTCCCTCTCCTCCTGTCCCTGTTCCCTGGGAGCAGAGCCCGACCCCCCCGGCTGTCCCCTCCTGGCAGGAACTTGTGCAGAGCCACCAGGTCCCCCCTGAGCCTCCTTTTCTCCAGGCTGGAGTTGCAGATCATCCTCTGAACACCTGGAAAACCTTAGCCAGGATTTCCCCTCATTGCCCAGGGAAGGAGCACAGGCAGCTTTGTTATGGGGAGAGCTGAGCCCCATCCACAGTCCCAAATGTGGGAAATGCCATGTTTTTCCACACTGCCAAATGTGGAAAACACTCAGGGAGAACTGTCCCTGCTCCCTGCTCCCTCCCAGGAAACCTGAATGCTCCAGGTAGGACATCTCTTCAAGGATAATAATTTTATTAAGTTTTCAAATGATAGAAAATCTGCTCCATATTAGGTTACTGCCTTCACTGCTTAATTAACTTTATTCCTACTCTGAGTTTGTTTAGTTTCACCTTCCAGCCTTTGCTTCTCATTATGACTTTTTTTTTTTCTAAATTAAAGTATCGGGATCGCCGGCCTGTGATGGCTCTAAAGAACACAGGGAAATTGGCTCTCACTTTTCCCTTGGGTAAATTAAAAAGGTCAAGTGCCTTTAACCCTTAATTTCTGTATAAAACTGAGAGACACCTCCAGAGGAGACCATGGAGATGTTCCAAGGGCTGGAGCCAGGCTGGGAGAGCTGGGAATGTTCTCCTGGAGAGGAGAAGCTCCAGGAAGAGCTCAGAGCCCCTGTCAGGGCCTGAAGGGGCTCCAGGAGAGCTGGAGAGGGACTGGGGACAAGGGATGGAGGGACAGGACACAGGGAATGGCTTTAGGCTGGAAAAGGAGAGATTTAGATGGGATCTTGGGAAGGAATTCCTGGCTGGGCTGGAATTCCCAGATTTGCTGTGGCTGCCCCTGGATCCCTGGCAGTGCCCAAGGCCAGGCTGGACATTGGGCTTGGAGCAGCCTGGGACAGTGGGAGGTGTCCCTGCCGTGGCAGGGGTGGGATGGGATGAACTTGAAGGTCCCTTCTCACCCCAAACCATCCCATGACTCAACACCATCACTCCTCTGAGCCCCAGAACACCCCCAAGCTCTATCCTGGTGTCCCAAGACAGGATGGATGGTCCTGGCAAAGCAATTCCACTCCTGCTTCCATCCCATCCCATCCCATTATCCCATTATCCCATCCCCTCCCTGCAGCCCTTTCCCTGCCACCTCTCCTGACTGGCACACACCTGTGCTTGGAATTCACCCCGATACCTCCGAGGATCCCAACTCCCTGCGAAAAGCAGGATCATGAATAAACATCAGGAATAATTTCCCGAGAAAAGCAGAACCTTTCTCCCTGAGTGTGAGGAGAGGGGCACGAGGAGAGCACTAATTAGACTATTTATGCAACCCAGCCTTGATGAGATCCATCCTGACAAGGCAGGCAGAGGTCGATCCATTTGAATTCCATGGAAATGCCCCATTCCTGGAGCAGCCCCGTGCTCCAACTGCAGGTGCTGCCCCACAGCCTCTTGCTCTCAAAGCTCCCCTGGGCTGGGGGTGCTGGGGCTCCCTTTGGGGTGCAGCTCACCAGAGGAGGGTGTTCCAGTGCACCCACACACCTGAGCAGGTGTTCCCATATCAGGAAAAGAGTTTGGGTCTCACCCCTGCACTTTTAAGGAAGAAGAGCCAGAAACTTCCACTCTCCTCTCACCAGAACTGGCCCAGCACAAAGGCGCCTGTTGGACCCTTGAGCTGCTCCTCAAGGAATGTGGCTGTTTTCTGCTGGGCCAAAAACCCCTCCTAAATCATTGAATACATAAGAGAGAGCGCCGAGATTCTCGGGGCATTTTCGGGGTGTCTCAGCAGGTGCAGGGGCCCTCCCTGCACTGTGCACGGCTTTTATTCTTCTGTTCTGTACATTTTGTTGTTTTCTTCTTTAAATTAAAACAGGAGATGCAGTTTTGGTGTTTGGGCTCAGATGTTTGTTAGTTCTCATCCATAGCACAGCCGCACAAGTCGTGAGCTCTAGCTAACAAGGTGGAAAATGGATGCCTCTAACTCTTTCCAAGGTCTTCTTGAGCACAAACTGTCCAATAACGAGATGACACCTGTATTTTTTTTTTTCTTTTAACCCAATAAAGACCACCCAAGGCCCGCAATGCGGACCCTTTCACCCAATGAGAAAAAAAACACCCAAAACCATGAAGAAGAAGGTGAAAAAGAAGGTCTTGGACAACGCCCAAAATCCTCCATCTTGCCCCATATATATTAGTATATTCTAAACCCTTCAACTCTGAGTTTTCCCCCCTGTGACACCACACCCTTCTATCCAAACCCCACACCCACAATCCCAGAGCTGTCACTCAATTTTGGGAGCCTTTTCCACGGCCTCAGGTCAATGCAGTGTTTGCTCGGGGGTCAGTGCCTGTCAGCACAGAAAGTCTGGAATTCTCAGTGGCCAGGGTCCCAACAGATTCCTGCAGGGAAGGAGGAGGGAGACAAAGGCCCTGCACTCGGTTCTGCCACAGGAATAAACACAGATCTTCCTGCAGGGGTGGATTTTCCTGCTGGGAACTCGTGGGCAGTCACTGGGTGAGGGGTGCTGTCGCTGGAGGACACGAAAGAACCACACTCACCGTCAAGTTGAGAACTGAGGAGACAAAGAGGAAGTTTGTTATGACTTGGGGTTTTTATAGGGTTTGGAATTTGTTCAGGGATTGGGGGGCAAGAGTAACACCTCTCTGACCCCCGCGGTCAACTCAGAAGTCCATCCATTTGTCCTTCCCCTGGAAGGAAGGCGTATTTACAAAATATCAGTCTTTGTTTTTGTCCCAAGCGTGAGGAAGCTCCAGCAGAAGAATGTAAAACATCAGATGGCTGAAAAATCAGAGCGACAGGGTGGTGTCACTGGAGGTGTCCCTGCAGTGCTCTCTGTCATCTATAACCAATAATTTATTTATCTGGATCCAACCCAGAGATGCTGATGGCTCCTGGTTTAGCAAATGTCCCATGAGGAGGTTTCCCCTCCTTACCCAAAGGATATCCCTGGAATGACCACCCTGCCCTGAGATTCCTGAGCCCTCTCTGGGCTCTGAATTCCTGCCCAGCTCCTTCTCCTCTCCCCAGCAGCCATCCGTAATTTTCCTGACTTTAAAAAAGAGAAATCTCTAATTTTTAAAGCCTGTCACGTCCTCAATTTCAATAAAATCGGGCAGCAGAGTGTTAGAGCTAATGATATGTTTTAGGGAAATTATAGTTTTGTTGCCCTGGGTTTATAATCTTTTTGATTAACTGATTTTCGCAGATATTTGCACTGCCTCATTTGTTTTCTGCCTGTTCCTTAGAGCCATTTTTAGGTTGTTATTTTTCTGACCAGTGCACGTGACATTTTATAAACTGGGTGTCCCACACGAGGTCTGGAGGTGGGAGAACACCCAGAGGTTTAACAATGTGAAATTTTGCAGCCCTGGTTCCATGCCTGAGGTGTTTTGGTTTTCTGAAATTCTTTCCCAGGGAATTTTCTGTAAACAGGAGAAATGTTTTTGTAACTGTAACTTTGTTTTCATCCTTTTCCTAGGAGGAACTTCTCCTTGCTGTCCTTCTGGTCTGACCTGTGTGAGTGAAGAGGTTTGTCTTTGTGTCACCAATCGAATCAGTCTGTGTGAAATAGAATAAAAGGGAGACACATCCCAAAAACAGAGGAGTCATTTTCAGCCTTCTGAAGTCGGAGTCTGTGTCGTTGTGCTGTAAAACAATGGCAAAGTTTAAAGATAACAATGAATTTATTCTCTTTTTCTTTAGAAATATTCAAGAACGGGGAGAATGGGAGATGATTACCTCTGGATTTTCAGGTCAGTGGAGATGAACACACACACACAGAAAATAAAGGTGGACATAGGAATACCCTGGCACAGGGTGCCCAGATTTGCTGTGGCTGCCCCTGGATCCCTGGCAGTGCCCAAGGCCAGGTTGGACACTGGGCTTGGAGCAGCCTGGGACAGTGGGAGGTGTCCCTGCCGTGGCAGGGGTGGCACTGGGTGGGATTTAAGGATTTAAGGTCCCTTCCAACCCCAAACCGTTTTGGGATTTATGCCAAGGAAACACTCATCACCCTCTCCCTGCTCACTTTGGTGCCTTTCCAGGGCACCTGCTCTTCCCCCACAGCATTTCTCACCTCCAGCTCTGCTCTCCAGGCCAGCCCAGGAGGAGCCCAGCAAAGCCCAGGCTGCCTTTAGAGCCTCTGCAATTCCTCCTGCCTGGGGGCACGATGGATTTTCAGCCAGAAAAAAAAATGTGTGTTCCTGGTTATTGTAGCTTCGTGCTGTAAGAGGACAAAGTCAGAGAGAAATGCTCAATAAAGCAGACATGATGAAAAAGGGTAAATCTGCTTGAGAAAAGAAAAGAAAAGAAAAAAGCTGTGTCTTATTTTCTCTCCCAAATAAATCAGCTGGGAAAAGCTGAGTCAATAAAGCTGACTTAGAGCGCGGCTCCTTTTTGCTGGTCAGGAGATGCATCGCTTGTATGTTAATTGGCCCTTTAATCACTCTCCGTGTGCCGGGCTGCTGCCTTTTGTATCCCGCTGGAAGCTCTGCCTGCCGTCCCATTATGTCTGGCTTTTATGGGAAGAGCTCCTGGAAAGAGCCCGAAAAATGTTCAATATCTGCAGCGGGGCTGAGCTCCACCGCAGCCTCCAGCCCACTCCGGGGCTTGCTTCTGCCAGCTGTCTGCAATCCTCATTTTCTGCTCCTGGAATCCTCATTTTCTGCTACTGGAGTCCTCATTTTCTGCTACTTTCCATCATTTTTGTAGCAGTAAAAAAAAAAAAAAAAAAAAATTCAAAATTCGGTGGCTCCGGTGTGGCACAAAATTCCCAACCCATTTTCAGCTCTGTGATGGAGCGGCATGAAGCTTGGCAGGAGTTTGAGTTCTCTGCTAATTGAGATTAAAAGTGGAAGGGGCCCTTCCCAGGGACAGCAACTCTCAATGAAAATCTAAAAAGAATTGTCGGGGAATGCAAACAACCCCAAATTTTGTTAAAGGATCAGAAGCGAGGCAG
>NW_027094092.1:62386147-62552485 GCF_029207755.1 Chamaea fasciata
CCTGTGACGCTGTTCCACCCCACAACGACGCAGACTCTGAGATTCAGAAGGCTGAAAATGACTCCTCTATTTTTGGGATGTGTCTCCCTTTTACACTATTTCACACAGACCAATCTGATTGGTGACACAAACACAAACCTCTTCACTCACATTGGTCAGAGCAGAGGGAGACATCAAGAAGTCCCTCCTAGGGAATGAATAACAAAGTTACAGTTACAGAAACACTTCTCTTGTTTACAGAAAATTCTTTGGGAAAAGAATTTCAGAAAACAAAAAACATCTCGGGCACGGAACCAGGGCTACACTCCTGCTCCTCCCCATCCCAGCCTTCCCAGGGGTCACAGTCACTGTAGGACACGAAAGACTCCAAATGTTTCAGAAGGCAAAGAGCACAGAAAAAAGGCGTTTATTGTCTAATTCTTACTGCCTTTTATAAGGTGTTCCTGTACAGACTGAACATGGTTGGTGGATAGGAACGACACCTCTCTGATCCCATGAGTTAAACCAGAGAAACAGCCAAACAAAACCTGGAGAAAGATTGTTTTGAGGAAGGAGAGTTGTTTGCCAAGATTGTTTTGAGAAGAAACTTTCTTAAGAAAATTTTCCTTGAGAAAAAGTTCTCAGCTGCTAGCAGGCTAAAATCTCTCAGGCCCACAGTCCCCACATCCCAGAGGGGATGCTGTGGTCCGTGTGGAAGGAAACCTTGGAAAGGAAGGAAAACCCTTTAGTGCTGCACACAGAGCTGAGCTGGCAGGAGAGGGGACACTGCAGCAGACAAACATGGTCCCACAGCACAGTCCTGATCCCAAAAAAGCCTCAGTGATCCCAGATGATGCCACCAGGGAAGCACCAACAGCAGAGGGGGGAATTTACCCCGGGTGCAGTGAGCCACTGAAATGCCACACTCCCATGAGAGTTTGTGAGCACTTGTAGCCTTGGTTTCATATATATAAAAATATATATAATATAAAGATATATATAATATATATGAATACATAAATAAAATGGAAATATATAATATATAAAAAATAATAATATTTGGCCCGAAAAGCAGGGGGTGCTTCCATGATCAGCAAGAGGGGTCTGTCCATGTGCTGCCATCAGGGAACCAAATCTGCCCAGCTGGCAGCTCTTTCACCACATCCAGCTCCTTGGGCAGAGGTTTGGAATTCCAGCTTTGGAATATTTACGAGGAAACATTTGAGCTGCCTCCTCTGCTCCTCTCCGTGGTGCCTGAGCTGTGTTTCCTGCTCTGTGCTCTCCTGAACCCCACACCCTCTGCCTTTCTGACATGAGGGGTGCAGCTGCCTGTGCCCAGAGCCTGCTTGGTTTAATATCAGAATTTCATCTGATTTGGCTGGGAAATACGTTTAGGATCATCTCATCCCACCCCACTGCCATGTGCAGGGACATCTTCCACTGTCCAAGGTTCCTCCAAGGCCCAGTGTCCAACCTGGCCTTTGCGGAGCGACTTGAATGGCAAAATTCACAGATTAGTTTTCCTGATAGCTAAAATTTAACCTTTATCGAAAGGGGAAAAAAACAAAAAAGCTTTTTCTGCTCTTTTCATGTCCTAGATCAAAGCTCGCTCATTTAACGACTCCCTTGATTCTGCATTTTGTCCTTTGGCTTCAGAGGCACAGACACACAGCTCCTGCTCTGCCTTTGAGATGATCAAAGGTGATCACAGCCCTGGGACACGCTGCAGGGACAGCAGCAGCTCCACCAGGCTCTCCAGGTGCCTTGGGTTGTGTAACCAAAAAAAAAGTTTATTCTAGTCCATCTATTGAAACCCAGTTGGGGAGGTGGTTTGTTGTTGTTGTTGGCTTTTTGTTGTTGGTGGTGGGGTTTTTTTGTTGTTGTTTGTTTTTGGGTTTTTGGTGGTTTTTTTTGTTTTTTCTTTATCTGTTGTAGCTCCAGCAGGGAGGGAGTGGCTGCCTTTCTGATAAGAAGCCAGCTGTTCAACCGGGTGGGGCAGTGTTTCTTATCTCTGCTCACCCTCCCATTACCTCCATGGGGATAACTCCTGTTAACGGGCCATCAAGGCTCACCAGTGACATCACACATGACATCATCCCAGGGTTCCTTATCTCCTGTTAACGGGCCATCAAGGCTCACCAGTGACATCACACATGACATCATCCCAGGGTTCCTGATCTCCTGTTAACGGGCCATCAAGGCTCACCAGTGACATCACACATGACATCATCCCAGGGTTCCTTATCTCCTGTTAACGGGCCATCAAGGCTCACCAGTGACATCACACATGACATCATCCCAGGGTTCCTTATCTCCTGTTAACGGGCCATCAAGGCTCACCAGTGACATCACACATGACATCATCCCAGGGTTCCTTATCTCCTGTTAACGGGCCATCAAGGCTCACCAGTGACATCACACATGACATCATCCCAGGGTTCCTTATCTCCTGTTAACGGGCCATCAAGGCTCACCAGTGACATCACACATGACATCATCCCAGGGTTCCTTATCTCCTGTTAATGGGCCATCAAGGCTCACCAGTGACATCACACATGACATCATCCCAGGGTTCCTTATCTCCTGTTAACGGGCCATTAAAGCTCACCAGTGACATCACACATGACATCATCCCAGGGTTCCTTATCTTCTGTTAACGGGCCATTAAAGCTCACCAATGACATCACACATGACATCATCCCATTGTGAGATGCTCCACCCAGGGAGGAGGAGCCAAACCATCTCCGCCTGGATAAAAAGGAGCCACAAGTGTCACCAGACATCCAGTGTTCCCATGGGACTCCCAAAGGAAGACTGGACCCATCTCTGGACCCTGTTCTCTATGGGACCATCTCTACTTCCAACAGGACCACATCAGCCACTCCAGGAGGGTTTACTTTGGACTGTCTCCAACACCCTGACCAACGGGGTGTCAGGTTGTTTTCTGACTCTGCCAGTGGTCGTTTGTATTCCTGCATTTATTTTATTTTACTTCTTTTTTTTTTTTTTTTTTTTTTTCTTCTTCCTATTAAATTGTATTTTCTAACATGGAGTGTCTCACTGGTTTTGATTTCAAAGCACTACACCAGGACACCTGGAATGTGCCCGGGGTGCTCCTGTCCCTGGGTGCCACAGGGAGCTGGGCCTGGAGCAGAGCTCCTGTCCTGGAGCAGAGCTCCTGTCCTGGAGCAGCGTGGAGGGTGCACTGGTTTGGCACGGATTGCAAGAACCAATTAGTTCCTTGTTTTGAAGTTGACAGCTTAATTGACTAATTAGGAAGATGGCATGCCTCTGGGAACACGTGAGCTTTAAAAATCAGAAGAACCCCAGGAAAAATTCTCTTCCTTCCCAAAGGAAGGAACAAAACCATCACAGAGGGGAAGTCAAAGGAAGGGGGAGTAGCACCCGTTTTGTCTCCTCCATGGTCCAGAGAGTCGTGCTGGTGGCTTTTTCCTTCTCCACACTCTGGACAGTCCGTGCTGGTGACCTTTTCCTTCTCCCTGCTCTGGACAGTCCGTGCTGGTGACCTTTAGCTGCAGAGCCCAGTTCCTGGGACATTACATTTCAACAACCTGAATGGTGTGGGAAGGAAAAAAACTTAAATCCCACCCAGGGACACCTCCCACTGTCCCAGGCTGCTCCAAGCTCCAATGTCCAGCCTAGTCTTGGAAACTTCCAGGGATCCAGGGGCAGCCACAGCTGCTTTGGGCACCCTGTACCAGGGCCTGCCCCCTCTCCCAGTTAGGCACAACCCCTCACTCATCCACCTGCCAGGTGGATCTCATGGCTTTTCCCCAGGTTTCTGTGGCAGGCGGGATCCAGGATATGAATCCATGTCCTGGGTCTGAATCCATGGTTTTCCTTGTTGTGTTTTACCTTCTTTTTGCCAGGGTTGGGATTAAATGCATGAGATGGTATTTCTTGTTCAGACTCAGTGGTTTATTTAACATTTTATTCTCATCTCTGGTACAGTCTCACAAGCCGTGAGTGCTACAGCACTTCTGGCTAACAAACTAAAAATGGACCCGTCGCTATCTCTCTACAAGGCCTTTTAGGGATAAACTGTCCAATTATGAAATGACACCTAAATTATTTCGACTTTTAACCCAATAACCAACCACCCCTGGCCCACAATGAGGATTTTTCTACCCAATTACAAAGCCCCACCCAGACCCATGGGGAGGAAGGTGGAAAAGAGTGACTCAGCCTCTGCCCTAAATCCTCCATCTTGCTATATATATATTACTATATTCTAAACCCTTAAACTTTAAGTTTTTCATCATGTAATATTACACCCTTCTATCCAAACCCCACACCCACAATCCCAGCGCTGTCACTCAATTTTGGGAGCCTTTTCCATGGCCTCAGGTCAATGCAGTGTTTGCCTGGGGGTCAGTGCCTGTCAGCACAGAAAGCCTGGAATTCTCAGTGCCCGGGGTTCCAACATTTCCTCAGAGCTAGAAAGGCAAAACCTCACCCCGTGTCTGTGCCCGCTGTCACCGTGCCCCCTCCTCACCCTGTGCCAGGCACTGTGCAATAACACAGTAATAATAATTATCTAACAATAATCTCCTTTCCCTCCAGATCCTCTCCCACTGCCCGAGTCGGGAGCGACTCCCTCCTTGACACGGGATCTCTTATTTAACCGTGCCATAGATCTGCCAGCGCATCATTAAGCACAGATTTGTGTCCTTAAATTAAATTTAGCTGCCACGGCCTGAGTGATTTCCTTCCTGATTATCCATTTGTTACGAAACAACAGCCTCTCATCCCTCTCCCTGTGCTGCTTCCCAACTTTGCCACTGAGCTGCATTCAGCTCCACATTTTCCATCAGCTCACGTGAAAGTCAGGATGCAGCCAGCAGCCAGGGAGGAATTTGTTGGGAAAGATAAAAGTTTACAGCAGTTTCACAGATCTGAATGCTTAGCAGAAGGCTCTCTGAATGTGGAACCTGAGAGTGGAATAGAGATGGAAGCAAGATTTGATACAGAAGAATAAAAGATGTCTAAATTAAGGCTTGCTGAGCCAGTTGTTAATGGACAACTAAGAAAGTGATGGTTGAATTGGAAGGAGGTTTTATGGCTGGAGCAAAGGATGTGCTGACCACAAACAAAGATGTTTTTACCAAGCAGAGAGAAGTCTCAAGAAAAGCAAAAGACACCATAGGCAAAAAAAAAAAAAAAGTTTTTACCAAGTAGAAAAAAGGTCCAAGAGTTTTCCACTGCGAGAAAACAGAAAAACAACTTTCAGCTTAAACTGTACCACAATCTGGTAATGGCAGTGGTTGTGATAGGCTGGAGGGGATGGTAAAGGTGCTGTGTGTGACGCTGGTTGGTTTGGATGTATTGAGATGCTCAGTAAAGAAAGCTACATAATTGTAACCAAAATTAAAGTGGCTTCAGGCTCAGCCTAAGCTGTGGGTGCAGCTTTAGGCGTGGCTCTGTCACCCACAGGACTGCTGTGACACCTTTGACACAACAAACAGCATTTTGAAGAGCTGCCTGTTGTCCCAACATCCTTCATTGACACATCTTCTACAGGAATTGGCTGTAGAAAAAACAGTTTTAATCTGCAGAGGCTGAGCTCAAAGCAGGGGAAGGACACCCTGGAATCCTCTCACAAAGGGACAACAGCCTTTGCTCTGCTCTCTTGAGCCCTCCCGTCCTGGGTTTGCCATAATCGAATTTTTGGTGAGGAATAAAGAAATAAATAATGAATAAATAATTCTGTGGACAGAAGCTGCTCCGGTGGCAAAGGGCACACCTGGAGAGGGCACGGCCTGAGGGCTCCCTGGAGAGCCTGGCAGCTGAGGAACAGCTCCCACCCTGCCTCCAGGATGAGCTCGCTGGGGCTCTGCCCTTCTCTTGCCTTGCAAACATCATCAGAATGAAATCCGGGGGGTTACGGGGTCAGAATGGTAATTTCAGACTCCAGAGCATCTTTTTTTTTAACATTAAAAAGCCAACTTTGCTGAAATAATTCATGCTCTCTGCTGCTTCTGAGTCAATGAGTGCTTATTTTCTGATGGAAAAGATGTTTTTGAAAAGATCCTGACCTCTTCTATCAGGTCCAGCCGGTGAGTGGCAGCGAGCCTGGGCATCAGCTTCCTCCCAGACACAAAACTCCTCAGGAGTCACCAGGTGAAAGGATTCAAGACAGGTTTTTTTTCAGTCCTTGTGACAAGGTTGACAGGAATCTCTCACCTCTGCCATGCAGAGGCTGGAGATGTCCCTGCCCGTGGCAGCAGGGTTGGACCAGGTGACCTTTGAGGGCCCTTCCAACCCAAACCGTTCCATGATCCTTCGAGCAGAGAAAGAACAAAAGAAAATTAAATTTCAAGAAGGAAAAAGTGAGGAGGAGAGAAGGAAAAAACCCTTTAGAGGGGGAGACTCGTGGGTTTTATACTGCACTCACCTGTATCAGCAGCTCTGGAATTATTCCATGACGTCTGCAGGATGAAGAAAGGTGGAAAGAGGGAAGTGAATAGAAAGAAAAAAAAAATGAATAAGACACCATGGAGAAAACATGGAGGGCCCAGAAGAGGGGAAAAAAATCAAGGTTTGGAGTAAAGCTGCTGGTGCAGCTGGACCTGGCTGTCAGTGCTGTGCTCTGGGTGAAAGGTGGGGATGGGTCACAGGCTGGATTTGATTTCAGAGGTCCAGGGGTTGGGATGATCCCTGTGGGTCCCTCCCAGCTCAGGATATTCCATGATTTTCTGACTGATGAGCTGTGGCTCGCGAGGGCTGGAGAAATAAAACCACAAACCCCTTCGCAGCTGATGGTGGCCACTCCAGGTGTCCCTGACTCCCAAAGCCCAGCTCAGGGATGGGGGTTTGCCCAGCTCTGGGCTCAGCCTGGGGGGAACCACTGCAGTGCAAGTGACAGGCAGGGCAGGTGAGAAGGATATAATGGTCCTGTCGGGGATGAAACCCTCTCAATCCAAGGAGTGAGCAGCTGCCCTGGGTAGGAGCAGGTAATTAAAAGCTCCATTCTGTCCTGTCAGCTGTAATTCCCATCGGGAAAGACTGATCCTCGCTGCCTGCCCTGGCTGTGCATGAGGAGATAACAGAGCTTTCACCTGGAGCTGATTGCATCCAGCCAGGGCTGCACCACAGGAGATTTGGGCTGGGACAGAAACCCCCAGCTCAGGCCAAGAGCAGCCTTTCAAAATGACGGGAAACTTTATGGGCTGGAAAATTCTGGAAGAGCTCCCAAATATCCCAGTGTCTGGCCTTAGGGCTGCCCTGGTGGTGTCACCCCCAGGCTGTGTCCTGGGGACATTCCCGTCCCTGGGGCTTCCTGCAGTGCTGGCACAGCAGGGAGGGCTGTGGCTCCCATCCCATCCCATCCCATCCCATCCCATCCCATCCCATCCCATCCCATCCCATCCCATGCCATCCCATTATCCCATCCCCAATCCCATCCCCAATCCCATTATCCCATCCCATCCCCAATCCCATCCCATCCCTTATAATAATAGAATCCCAGACTGGTTTGGGTTGGAAGGGACCTTAAATCCCCTCCAGTGCCACCCCTGCCATGGCAGGGACACCTCCCACTGTCCCCAGTGTCCAACCTGGCCTTGGGCACTGCCAGGGATCCAGAGGCAGCCACAGCTGCTCTGGGAATTCCAGCCCAGCCCCTCCCAGGGCAGAACTCTTTACCCATCTCCAGCCTAATCCCTGTTGTTTGATCGATGGAGTTGTTGGGATTTTGCATCAAAGGCAGAGAAGCCCGGGTGTGAGACCGCTGGGGAGGCAGCACCAGCTGGGGGTGAATCCTCCCTGTTCCCCCCGGCCCCGCACTGATCCCGCTCCCAAGGAGTTAACTGTCGGTGGGGAGAGCCCGAGTGTCACCTGGGTGTGGATCCCCACTGAGCCCAAAGCCGGGAGTGCCCGGGAGATGCGACAGTGCTGCAGTGACACATTCCCGGGAGATGTGACAGTGCTGCACCAGGGCACGGGAGCTCAGCTGGGGCAGGGGCTGCTCCTGTGCTTGAGCTAATCCCTGGGAATGTGAAATACTCAACTGATACAATTCTGGGTGAGGCCAGCGCGTTGTCAGCCCCACGAAGGTGGATCAAGCTCTGAGGGTTGTCCAGCAGCCTCCCAGAAACGGCTGAAGAATAAGTAGTGGGACAGACGATTGGGGGTGTTTTGGAAAAGCAAAAAGGTTTTAATTAAAGAAGAAAATAACGAACTGTACAGAAGAAAAGAATGAAAGCCGTGTACAGTGCAGGGAGGGCCCCTGCACCTCCTGAGAGACCCCGAAAATGTCCCGAGAATCTCGGTGCTCTCTCTTATGTATTCAATGATTTAGGAGGGGGTTTTGGCCCAACAGAAAACAGCCACATTCCTTGAGGAGCAGCTCAAGGGTCCAACAGGTGCCTTTGTGCTGGGCCAGTTCTGGTGAGAGGAGCATGGAAGTTTCTGGTTCTTCTTGCTCACAAGTTCAGGGGTGAAACTCAAACTCTTTTCCGAATATGGGAACACCTGCTGGGCTGTGGGGGTGCACCTCAACACCCAACGTTGCCAAATCAGGGATTTCTGGAAGAATTTCCTGTGAGTGTTCCTCCCCACGTGCTGGTTCATTGTTCGGTGAGCTCAGCGGATATTTAGGGAACATTTGTGCCTTCCCGTTCCTCCTCCCTGCCAGCAGTTTCATTTCCAGCCTGTCAATGGATTTTTTTTTTCCTCCCTTTGTGGGTGTCTTACAGCACTTTTCTCTCCTGGAGAGAATTAGGCAGGAATGCGTTGGTAAATGGCAGATTTGGGGTTGGTTATTTGTTCATTCGGGTTTGTGCTCCTCTTCCCTGCCTGGCTCCCACCCTTTGCTTCTGGAGTTGCACTGTTGCTCTTGAAGCCAAGGAGCTCCAAAATCCGAGGAAATTACCAGGCTGAGGAGTTGTTCAGAGAACACGTGGACACCTCACACACCTTCCAGAATCTGGAGGGGCCTCCCCACCCTCCCCGTCACTCCAGCAGCGTCGGTGCTGGTTTTGAAACAGCCAAAACTCACGGTTTGATCTGGAAGTTTTGGTCTGGAAGCCAAAACTTGTGTTTTTCCTTGGAAATGTGCTCAGCCACGAGAGTTTTCCTTGGTGAGGAGTCCATTGCAGTCAGTAGTTACCAAATCTGCTGACAGGACCCAGGATTTGCTCATTTCATCCATTCCGGGCTGGTCCCTCCTTTCCCATCTCTGCCTGGAACCCCCAGGGACAAACCCAGTGCCACCTCAGGGGGGATGGAACCCCTGTGGCAAACCCAGTGTCACCTCAGCGGTGATGGAACCCCTGTGACAAACCCAGTGCCACCTCAGGGGGGATGGAACCCCTGTGACAAACCCAGTGCCACCTCAGGGGTGACTTAATTTCCTTTGTCAGGTGATGCCCCTCCACATTTCCAGCTTGGAGCATTCTTCAGGACAAACACCACGGATCCTGGTGTAATTAGCAGTAAATTGGGGAAGGATGCAGCTGCCCTCACCAGCTGTCCCCAAATGCTGCAGGGCCCTGTTTGCAGAGCTGGCACTGATGCCCTGTGAAGGCTGAGCTGGAACAGACACTGGACAGAATAAAGGAGAGATTTATTGAAAGGCCTTTGAGGACACACCTTGGGCAGGACAAGAGCCTGGCCAGGGCTACACCCAAGGTGGACCCAAAATGGTCACAAAATGGACACAAAATTGTCACAAAATGGTCACAAAATGGACAAACCATCACCAGGTCTCACACTTTTCCAAGTTCTGGTCCATTTGCACATTGGGGTTGAATTGTCCAGTCCCAGCTGCAGGTGATGCAGTCCCATCCTTCTTGTTCTCTCCCTCCAGCCCACCCTTGTTTGTGCCTTTGGGCCTGAACACTTGTCCCGGCTGTCCTTGGTGTGCAGCAGGAGAAGGATTTGTTTTGTGTCCCTGCTGTGTGCAGAGCTGAGTGACACTGACTGTGAGCTCAGAGCTGCGCCCCTGGGCACCACAGAACCTAAAATACGTGGAAAATAAAAATTAAGGAATCAGCACCCGCACCTGGAGCTTCCCCTTCTCAGCCCCACAGTTGGCATCGTCAATCCAGTCCCGGATCCGAGGGGTTGGGAGGTTCAGTTTAATTATTCCTGCTTGCAATCTTATCTGGATTAAGAAAGAACTTTAATTACTTGGCTAATAGCTTTGCCTTTTCCAGGGGGCTCTGTTCCCATTAACCCTTCCAGAGCCGCATTGCTGCAGGGCACGGCAAGGGAGGGGCCGGGTGCTGTGGGCTTTGTCAAAGGCACAAAGCCAGCATTAAAAAAAAGAGCATAAAATGCCATTTCCTGTGGCAGGTTTCAGAAAAACAATCATTAGGAGAGGGATCTTTGCAAATGTCACCGTTTGGAAATGGCCCGTGTTGTGCCTGGCTGCGCGCGGCGCGTCCTGATGAACTGGAAAACAAACACAGGCACCTCTCCCGGCCTGCAGCTGCTGAGAGGAGAAGTGTTAACATTTATTACTCGATGGTAAACATCATTAGCGTGACCTTTTTGAGGCATTTTAAAGGAAAAAAATTAGAGAGTGCAGGATGCAGAGGTCCCTTCCTCTCAGCACTGCCCGGGCTCGCAGCTCCCTCCCGACACCTTCGTGTCTCCCAGGGAGTGAAAAACCTGCCTGTGGTGCCTTGGGCAGGCTGAGCTGGAACAGAGACTGGGCAGAGCTGGAGAACAAAGGAGAGATTTATTAAAAGGCCTTTAAGGATCCGCCTTGGGCAGGACAAGAGCCTGGCCAGGGCTGCACCCAAGGTGGACCCAAAATGGTCACAAAATGGACCCAAAATGCACAAAATGGTTTGCTGGGAGAAAATCCGTGGGTCTATCAAATATTCGTATGGAATGTGACGTGTGTGGGTATCCCAAAGGAGCAGCAGCACAGCTCTTTGTCAGCAGGGAAGGGATGGGAGTGTGTCTATCCCTCCTGTAGGGTGATGGGATAAGGCCCCAGGGGTTTTCCTTCCCCAAGTGTCCCTCGGCGTCACAGCTGTGCCAGGCTGAGCCCAGCCCCTGGGCTTTGGATTTCTGGGTAAACGGGATGATTAAAAAAATTCTCTGAAACAGATTTATTGCCTCCAAAACTTAGAAAAATGAGAGATTAGATGGATGAAAAGTGAGTGGTTACACAGGGGAGCTGTGGCTGCCCCTGGATCCCTGGCAGTGCCCAAGGCCAGGCTGGACATTGGGCTTGGAGCAGCCTGGGACAGTGGGAGGTGTCCCTGCCATGGCAGGGGTGGCACTGGGGGGGATTTAAGGTCTCTTCCAACCCAAACCAGTCTAGGATTCTGTGTGCAGAGAAAGTTTTCCCTCATCCTACTTGCAAGAGGGGAAAAGTGAGCAGAAGAGAAGGAAAACCTTCCTGCCATCCTCCTTAGAGCTCTTGAAAATCCTGAGTTTGTTCCCGTAGCCTGCATGTCCTTCAGGGGCACCTGTCCTCTCTGAAATCATCTTTAGTAGAGATGTGCTCAGACCTTTGACTTTCCAGTCTCATTCCACCTCTGGAAGGTGAAACTCTGAGAGCTCCTGGAGGGGAATGACCTGGAACAGAGGCTGCTGCAGCCTTGGGGAGTCACAGTGGTGACAGGGTGTCCTGGTTTAGGGAAAATCCGGGAGGAAAACACAGGGTCAGGGTGCAGAAGTGCTGTTGGGGTGGGGTGGGGAGCTCTTTCCAGCTGGATGCAGCTCCTCAGCAGGGCAGGGATCCCCCCTTTGGGATCCTCCTTTTGGGAGCCCAGTGCTCCCACTGTCCCCAGTGCCTGTCCCAGTGCTGGTCAGCATTTCCCAGTCACGGCTGTGCCCACTGTCTGCCCTGACACCCTGCTGGAGCTCTGGGGGCTGAGAATTCCAGGCTTTCTGGGCTGAGGGGTGCTGATCCTCGGGCAGGCACCACATTTGACTTGAGCTCTTAGTGAGTGACGGCACTGGGGCTGTGGGTGTGTGGTTTGAATGGTGTTGTGTGATCTCACAGGGTGAAAAACTCGGATTTTAGACTTTAGTGTATAGTAATGTGTGTGAGCAAAGATGGAGGATTTTGGGTGTTGTCTGAGTCCTTCTTCTTCACCTTCTTCCTTCTTCTTCATGGGTTTGGGTGGTTTTCTATAATTGGGTGAAAAACGTCCCCACTGCTGACCTTGGGTGGTCATTATTGGGTCAGAAATATCAATAATACAGGTGTCACCTTGTTATTGGGTAATTAGCACTTAAATAACCTGGGGAAGAGTTAGCAGCTCTCCATTTTACCTCATTTCTCTGACTTGCCAGTTAGAGCTCATAGCTCGTGAGTCTGTGAATAGATCAGAAATAATCAACATCCAAATCCGAACTCGAAATGTACATTTCCCACGTCTGATCTCGGCAGAGATAGAGAAACCAAACCTGTGACACCACCCCATCCCTCCCAGGGGAGCTGGAGCCCCTGAGAAGCACCAAACCCACAGCTCCAGGCTTTTCCTGCGAGTCCAAAGAGCGACCGGAGGAGTCCCGGCTGCTCTCGGAAGAGCCACTCGTGTGAGCACAGACGCAGCTCCAGCTGTAATTCCGGGCTGCCTGCATCGCCCCCCCGCTGCTCCCGCCCGGATTTCTGACAACTGCTCATTTCTGTCGCCTTCAAAGAGCCCTTTGATCAGGGTTTTGCTTCGGCTGGCGTGACACAGGAGATTGCAGCGGGGAGGGGATGGAGCGGCCCCCTTATCTCGCAGGGGCACGTTTGGACATCCCGCAGGGAAATCGGGCATTTCTCAGCGCCCTGCACGGGCTGGGGCAGACAAACCCTGCCGAGCAGCACGGACTGGCAGGAAATTCTCTTTTTCTTTTTTTTTTTTTTGGTAGGTAATGGATTGCCAGCGCGCCACAACAGGGGAAAGATGTGACGCGTCCCGATTTTCCTTTATTAGAGGGTAAA
This sequence comes from Chamaea fasciata, assembly GCF_029207755.1. Lineage (NCBI taxonomy): Eukaryota > Metazoa > Chordata > Aves > Passeriformes > Sylviidae > Chamaea > Chamaea fasciata. The sequence goes on from NW_027094092.1 coordinate 62,399,046, forward strand.
TACCGAAATGAGCTGATGAGAGCCTATTTGTTTTTACGAGGAGATAAACAAGGAAAAGGGCAGCAGTTTATGGGATGAAAGCTAATACAGCTGGGCCCTGATTCGGTGAAAGGCTGTCGGAAGACGAAGCGGGGATTTTAGTGCTGGGGATGTTTTGATGGAAGCAACAGGAGTTGCGCTCAGGGCTGTATTCACAAATGGGCACGGAGATGGCAAAAGCAGGGACATAGAGCAGGGGTGTGAGGGTGGGATGGCTCAGTTCCCACCCTGCCTGTCACTTCTGCTGCTCCGGCCCAATTCACACCCCCCTCAACCGGTTGTAAACTTGGATTTGACTCGATGTCAAAGTCACAGTGTGACAGCCGGGGCGGTTCCAGCTCACACAGCCCTTGCCCACCCCAGGGACTGCCCTGGAGCCCTTACATCCCATCCTGCTCACGGAGTCTGGACACAGAGGGCACACAGACGCCCCTGGCAGGGCATCCCTGTCCCTGCACTGTGGTCCCTGTGCCCACACTGCCTGCCTATGGGATGGATCCGGCTCCCTCCTGCCCTCAGTCCCAGCACAGACCCAGCTCCTCCAGCTGTCTGCGTGTTCTAGGATGTCACCGGTAGGGACACGAAAGAACCACACTCACTCAGGTTCAGAGGTGAGCAGAGAAAGAGGAAGTTTATTATCATTTGCGATTTAAATAGGATTTGGAGTTTGGTCAAGGATTGGTAGATGAGAGGAACACCTTTCTGACCCCAGTGGTCAGTTCAGCAGTCCATCACAGACCGGAATGAAAACAATCTACTTGTTGGTGTTACATTGGTGAGAGACTCCACTGGAAATATGTAAACAGTCATCAGAAGGCTAAAGAATCAGGGCGACACTAGGACAGTAATTTAACCTGCCCTCCCTCCAGGACACCTCCTCTGTGTGTGCTCTGTCCACTGCAGCTCTTCTCCTCAGGCCTGAACTGAGCACTACAAAATTGCTTTTTTTTTTTCTTTTTTTCTTTTTTTCTTTTTCCCAGCTGAGCTGGAGCTCACAGAAATCACAGGATGGCTCAGCCTCGGAGCTGAAGCTTCTGAGGAGAAAATCTCCCCAGCAGGAGAGGAAGGGCTGGCTCCCAGCAGGTCTGGAGTGGCCTGACAAAATTGAACATCTCCAAGGGTGACGCTGCAAATGTCTCAGTGAAATCAGCTCCTGAGGAAAAGGAGGGATTGGGGAGGGAGGTGGGGATGGCCCAGGCAAAGTCTCCCAGCCCCTGGCAGTGTTCTGTGAGGAATGGCTGGTGTGGCATTGGTCACATCCCGTTTTTTCATGGCAGACTGTGTTTTATGATCAGTGAGCAGCTGAGCTGGGCTGTTTTGGCAACCAGAATAAACATGGAATCGTGGAATTGTTTGGGATGGAAGGAACCTTAAATCCCACCCAGGGCCACCCCTGCCATGGCAGGGACACCTCCCACTGTCCCAGGCTGCTCCAAGCCCAATGTCCAACCTGGCCTTGGGCACTGCCAGGGATCCAGGGGCAACCACAGCAAATCTGGGAATTCCAGCCCAGCCAGGAATTCCTAATTCCCAATCCCCAATTGAAATCCACTTTTCTACAGCTGAAAGCCATGCCCCTGCCCTGTGGTTGCCCTTGTCCAAGCCCCTCTCCCACAGTGACCCCAGAACTCCAGGTTGTCCCAGCAATGGAACCTCAGCAGTGTTTTCCTCTCTGCTCCCAAATGCACAGCAAGGGAACAGGGAAGGGAAACGTGGAGTTTGCGGGGAGAGGTGGCACTGGGAATAATGCACATTTCTGCCTGGGTTTGAGGAGCCTTCGCCACCTGCTAAACCACAGCTGAGACTGATGAGAAACTCATGGAAATAAAAGGATTAAACCACCTTCCAGAGGGGCAGACAAACCTGGAGGAAGAGGGGTGTCAAGGCTGGAATTTGGGGGATTCTTTCTGATCCTGATAGAGAATTCCAGGCGTGCCATCCTGCCTCCCAGCAGTGACTCTCTGCACCATGCCTGCACCTTGCATTGAAATGGGCTGGGAATTGGAGTCCCCGTCCCTGGGGGAATTTCAAAGCCCTGTGGATATGACTCTTGGGGACAGTGGTGACCTGCTGGGGGCTGGTTGGGCTCAGAAGGGTTTTCCAACCTTAACAACCCCACGTGTGGTTAAAGCATCCCCCAGCCCTGAGTGGGCATCTCTGTGTAAGGAAAAAGTTCCAGTTTTACCTTTAGACATTTTAGGAAGTTTAACTGGGAAGTTCTGTGCCCTTCTCACTGTAACTGGCTCAGGGCCAAGGCAGAAGAGCCTGTTGGACCTTGTCACTGCTCCTCAAATCCTGCACCTCTCCCTATTGGCAGCCCGGAGCCAAATTGTTCCTCCTAAAACATTCAGGATTTAGGAAGGAGCACAAAAGAAGTCAAGGGATTTTTGGAGTGTTTCTGGCAGGGTGTCAGAGGTTTTCTGGGACACCTGTGCGCGGCTTTGCTTTTGTTTTCTGTAACGTTTGTTATTTTGTTGTTTTTCACTTATTAAACCTTTTACTTTATGAAACACCTCTGAAGAGCAGTCTGGCCAAGATTATTTTAAGCCAATCTGCAAGGGCTGGACCCTCAGAGGCTGATACATTTACACCTGGCTGAGAACACTCTGTCCTTGTGTGAACCTGTATCACCCATGACTGTGTATTTCCCACCCTGATCCTACCCTGCCAGGACTGTCCCTGGGCTGGGACATGTGTGGAAGGAGCTGTGTCAGGGGAGGGCCCTGCACTGAGCAGATTCTCTTTATTTCTTTGAAGCATTTTGGCTTTTGTAGCTCGACCAAGTGCGCCCGTTAAAAATGTAGAGTCTGGCTCTCGGTGCCATTAAAGACAAAGGCAAAATACTGCATTTCTTTCTTTCATCTTTGTCTCTGACAGCGTCCTGTGCACCTCCCAGTGCTGTTAATATTCATATTTCTGTGCTCCCCTCTGATGTTTCACTGAGCATCAGCCCTTGGCAAAATAGAGCTGGAATAACTCAAAAAGAAAAAAAAAAAACAAAACAACCAAAAAACACAAAACTGGCTTGTAATTCTTCTCCTGCATTCCTCCTTCACGTTTGATAATTAGACCCCGAAATTCCATGCAGTTCAGATTTTTTAGTTGACCTTCTGAGGTTCTAATCCTCCTGAAAATCATGTCCCTGGATCCCAAACGGGTGAGGATCCCCTTAGGGCTGGGAAATCCATGGCCAGGCAGCCAATGGAAACCATTCCCAGCCTCCTGTGGGAGCCACCAGGAGCTCCAGGGCTTGGGGAGGCTGCTCATCATCCCCCAAGGGATTTCAGAGCTCCAGCTGGGGCTGCAGGATCCTGGAGTTCACCTCACCCTGCTCCACTTCCACCTCCTTGGCACCAAATTCCGCCTTTCCCTGGAGTCCAGCCACCCCTGCCGTCCCTGTGTGGCGTTTTCTCCTCACCGGGGTAAAACACAGAACGGTTTGCGTTTGAAGGGACCTTAAAGCTCATTTTGTTCCCCCCCCTTTGCTCCACACTCATCCTGTGCTTGATTAGTTGCCCTCTTATTCCTTCCTGCATGTCAGACTAAAAATTTCCAAGAATTTCAGAAGAAATCGTTTTGCTATTTGATCCAGCACTTCTGATTGTGGCCTTTCAAGCAGAATCTCATCTCTCCTCATTGTTTATTCGGGTAGTTCATCATTGCCGTGCCAGAACATCCTTCTACTCCTTCAAAACTCACACTAATGGCTCTGCAGATAATTTTCCTTAATGATCTTTTCCTTTTGATTACTTCAAGGTACCTAATGATGCACTAAAGTGAGATATGGGTATAAATAACGTCCCGTGAATAGCAGCGATGCCCTCAAATCCTGTTTAGGTTCTTTAAACTCCTTTTGTTGCAAGTCAGGCACTCCATTCCAGTGTTTTCCCCTGATTACTTCCCACAGATGATTATGTCAGGAGCAGCCAGCAGGAACATGGATCTTCCAGCCACCCAAGCAAACAGTGGTTATTGTGAGCCTGGGCCAATTTAAATATCATTTAAGGGCCAATTTAAATATCATTTAATTGTGGTGTCTCAGTCCTCTCTGTCAGGTTCAGGACATGTGGAAGATACATCGAGGAAGGATGTTGGGACAACAGGCAGCTCTTCAAAATGCTGTTTATTGTCTCCGAGGTGTCACAGCAGTCCTGTGGATGACAGAGCCACGCCTAAAGCTGCACCCACAGCTTAGGCAAGCCTGAAACCACTTTAATTTTGGTTACAATTATGTAGTTTTCTTTACTGAGCATCTCAATACATCCAAACCAAGCAGCGTCACACACAGCACCTTTACCATCCCCTCCAGCCTATCACAACCACTGCCATTACCAGATTGTGGTACAGTTTAAGCTGAAAGTTGTTTTTCTGTTTCTTCGCAGTGAAAAATTTTCAGACCTTTTTTCTACTTGGTAGAAAACATGTTTTTGTTTGCCTGTGGTGTCTTTTGCTTGAGACTTCTGTCTGCTTGGTAAAATCATCTTTGTCTGTGGTCAGCACATCCTTTGCTCCAGCCATAAAACCTCCTTCCAACTCAACTTTTCCCTTCTTAGTTGTCCATTAACAACTGGCTCAGCAATCCTTAATTTAAACGTCTTTTATTCTTCTGTATCAAAACTTGCTTCCATCTCTATTCCACTTTCAGGTTTCACATTTAGAGAGCCTTCTGCTAAGCATTTATATCTGTGAAACTTTCGTGTTACACTTTCATCATTCCCAACAAGGACAGCAGGATCCTGAGGAATGGCGAGGCTGGGATGGCACAGGAGCAGCAGAGCTCGTTGTGCTCCCGTTAATCGTGGCAGGGAATGGGGCCTGAGCCGTGCTGACCTTTCCCAAGGCTACTCCACAGGGAATCCCAGAGAGCTCTGCTTCCCTGGCTCTGCCAGGCAGGAGCTGCTGAGACAGGTTAATGAAGAGGAGACTCAGATCAGTCACTGCCACAGAGCAGAAAACCGAAAATCAATGAGCCAAGCACTCGGATAATTCCCAGGCACTCGGATAATTCCCAGGCACTCAGATAATTCCCAGGCACAGACTCCAGGCCCTGTGGGATGGGGCAGAGCCTGTGCTCTCCTCACCGTGCTCCTGGGATGGGAACTCAACTCCATGTCCAACATCCACGGATTTCTCTGCTCCTGCCTCTCCTGCTGAAGGGGAGGGTCTGGTGTGGGAATTCCACAGAATTCCAGACTAGTTTGGGTTGGGAGGAACCTTAAATCCTATGAAATCCCACCCAGAGCCACCCCTGCCATGGCAGGGACACCTCCCACTGTCCCAGGCTGCTCCAACCTGGCCTTGGGCACTGCCAGGGATCCAGGGGCAGCCACAGCTGCTCTGGGAATTCCAGCCCAGCCAGGAATTCCCAATATCCCGCTCAAATCTCCCCTTTTCCAATGTGAACCCATTCCCTGTGTCCTGCCCCCTGATGAAGAAAAAAGTCAAAATCTGAACTGTTTTTAGATATAAACGAATACAGCAGCTATAAATCCCGTGGGAAAAGCAGCTTCTGGCTGGATGCTGCAGTGCTAACTCCTGTGCCTTGCTGTGGCCAGCCAGTCCTTGAACTGACATTCCTTTAATTTGCTGGAATTCCTGCAGTTTGGCTCACCCTGTCCTGGCCTGTCCCATCAATATTCACGCTCCTCTCACCCTCAAAGACTCTGCAGTGTTTGGCAGAGGCTGGGAAGGTTTTCCCCATTTTTGGTGTAACCGTGTGGGACAGCCCCTTTTTCACTGGATGGAGCAAACCCAAAGGTCACAGACTCAGACACCTGCAAACCCAAACTGGGATATTTTGGAGGTGCACATTCCTGTCTGCTCAGCAGATCTGGGTCTCCTGATCTTCCCTGATCTCAGCCTTTTATTGAAAACCAAAAAGCAAGTGGTGCCTCTGCCAGGCTTTCCCAGTGAGGAATTAATTAAGAAAGCAAGGCACACCTACGGGGACCAAGGGCTGCATTCCCTGTCAGGACTCTGGAATTAAAAAGAAGTGGCGCTGTTAGTAATAGATTTATTTAGTATTACATCTTCCCCTCCAAATAGTCTTTGGAAAGCCCATAAAGCCAGGCAGTCACTAATAGGCAATTTTAAGACAACTGGGTAAGTGGAGTGTGAAAGGCTGAAATGCCCAAAGGTCAGGTGCCTCTGAGATTTGATTCTTTCAGCCAGGAAAAGTCTTAATGAGTAGTTTAATTATATGACAGATCAGAGCACTTTGGTTCAATGAATCCAAGGAAGTTAGAAATTGCTATTTTCCGGGGTAAATCATTTGAAAGTAAGTCGAACTGTTACAATAATCATTGACTACTTCAGAAGGTTTCCCTGGCACTCAGAGAGCGCAGCAGAAACAAAATGGGAGCCGAAGCCTCATTGAGCTCCAAGCACTTAATTGGGATATGTTTTTGTGGGTTTGCTTTTCCCTCTGATAACGAGACCGTGATGGATACAAACATGCTTTGGGGTAGAGGCTGCTCCCAGGATTAATTGCCAGTGATTTATTTGGCACTCTGCTCCTGGCTGCTGAGTGGTGGCTGTGGCCGTGTCCCTGTTCCAGCTCACCCTGGGGCTGTACTCACTGCCAGTGCTCCTGCTCCCATTCCTGCCCTGTCCTGATGCCTTGGGAAGGCTGAGCTGGAACAGACACTGGACAGGGCTGGAGAATAAAGGAGAGATTTATTAAAAGGCCTTTAAGGACACACCCTGGGCAGGACAAGAGCCTGGCCAGGGCTGCACCCAAGGTGGACACAAAATGGTCACAAAATGGACACAAAATGGTCACAAAATGGACACAAAATGGTCACAAAATGGTCACAAAATGGACACAAAATGGACACAAAATGGTCACAAAATGGACACAAAATGGACACAAAATGGACAAACGGTCACCAGGTCTCACACTTTTCCAGGTTCTGGTCCATTTGCAGATTGGGGTTGAATTGTCCAATCCCAGCTGCAGGTGATGCAGTCCCATCCTTCTTGTTCTCTCCCTCCAGCCCACCCTTGTTTGTGCCTTTGGGCCTGAACACTTGTCCCAGCTGTCCTTGGTGTGCAGCAGGAGAAGGATTTGTTTTGTGTCCCTGCTGTGTGCAGAGCTGAGTGACACTGACTGTGAGCTCAGAGCTGCGCCCCTGGGCACCACAGAACCTCAAATACATGGAAGGTTAAACTTGAGGCATCAGTGGCACCTGCCCAGCTCCATCCCAGGAGCCCTCACCTGCATGGCCTGAGCCATGGTGGGAACAAGTTCTTGGAGCTGCAAGTCCTGGGACCACGGAGATCCCTGTTATTCACTAATCACTCTTATTTTAATGTAAATTAATTAATGAAGGGTGATAATTCATTTTCTCCAGGTCTTTGTGCATCCCCTCCTTTCACACTGAGGGGATTAAGTGCATAAGTACATTTATCTTCTCAAATAAAGAACATTCTGTATTTGATCACCATTGCAAAGAGTAAATGGGGCAGAAAAATACCTGAAATCAGAGCTTGATGAGGTTTTTGTCCAATGTAAAAAACCAGTAATTTTTAGGAAGAGAGCATTCGGTGGGTAGGTGAATATTTTGGTGTTGTTAGGAAGGAAGGAAACCCATGGGATTATTGCTTTGGAAGCACCTCTGGCCCTTGGTGGCAAAGGAAGGCAAAGCAGCTGAAGAGGAGCAGGAATCAAAGCAGGTGATCCCACCTCCATCAGCACCTGGCTGAGCTTCTGGAGCCACCAAAAATTCCATCTGGGAAATCCCGAGGAGCCCCTGCAGGCAGAGCCCACCCAGCTCTGCTCCTCCCAGACCTGCAGCACCCAAAGCACTCCAATATTCCTTAAAAAAAAAAAAAAAAAACAACCAAAAAACAGGTCTGCTCCTGGTATGGGAGGTGCAATCCCCAGTGAGGACACAGCCCAGAGTGGGGGAAGGAAGATTCTCTTGGCCTAAATATAAAATGGAGGAAAATTTGAAACACTTGAGAATTAATATATATGTGAGCTCCTCTGGCCCTGCGCTGAGACAAATTCCCTCCAGTGAAAATCTCTCAAATCTATGTGGCGATTTTTTTGGTCATTTTAAATTCTGGAGTGATAAAAGGATAAAAACCTTCCCTGTTTCACTTTCCCCTTTTCCTGTATCCTACAGCCAAGTCCTCGATCTCAAATCCCACCACTCCCCCCAGGCTGGTGCTCTGCACACGCAAACATCCCTCAGAAGAGCAAATTAACATTGTGGCTTTCCGAGAAGTGAGATCTAAAAACCTGATGCAAGGAAAAAAACCAAAGATAAGGGACACCCCGGGCTGCTTGGCAGTGAGAGTCCCACCATGAAATAATCCCATAAGAAACATCCCAAAGTTCCTTCAGTAAAAGACTGAAAATTTCCTTCTCCGGTTAGCAACAAACCCCACCACAAACAAGACAGGAGTTTATATTCTTGATTTTGTTGCCAGCCTGAAAACAAAAAACCAAAGGTGGATTAAATATACCTACCCCAAGGAGCAGGGATTTTATTTTAAGCCTCTCTACACCATCAAGTAAGGAAAAAAAAAAAAGTCTCTTTCCTTTCCAGATAATTCCTAATTAATAAAGTTATATATATTACATGCAATTAAAAACATAACCTCGGGGCACAAGCAACAATAGAGATATTCAGGCTGAGAGTTACTTATCAAAATTATTTTCATTGCTATTTTTCCCAAGCACTCTGTGGATGAAAATTCATTTCTGGAAGCTACAGTATCCTGTTTCATTAAAATAGTGTTTTCTAATTAAATTAATTTAACAAAGGCAAAAAAGGATGTTGGGATGCTCCACATCTGAGAATAAAGCTAATTGAACCAAAGCAGCTCCGCTGCAATGGAAGCAGCTCTGATCTAATCTCATTAAAAAAGGAATGGGCCCTACTTAATTATTTTATTTATAATATAATTACCAAGACATTTGCGTGGTTGGCACTTCCCAAGGATTTGGTCCAGGATCCCAGTGTGGGGAATTCAATAAAACTGGATGCCAGCTCTGTGAGAAATGAGACATTTTAGGCCCAGCACCTCCTGCCCTGGGCTGGGGCTTGGCCCAAGGCTGGACCCAGCCTTGGAGGCCTTTTCCAACATCAAACATTCCCTGACTTCCCCCTCATTCCTTCCACCCTCTCAGTGCCACTCCTTCCCTTAAATCCTGAGATTGTTCACCCTCATCACGGCATTTCCGGCAGGAAACATCCACCCCAAAAGCCACACTGACCTGTGAGGAGCCAAATCCTGATCCTGCACCACAAACTCAGGGGATTCTGTGGAGTTAGGGCTGGGAGAGGGATCTGGGGCACTTGGGTTCCAAGTGTCCCGGTTTGGAAAGACAGGTGTCTGCTAAGGAAGGCAGGAGCCTCCTTGGAAATGGAGAATGTAAACCCCTTCCCTCTGAATTATTAGAACGTTGAAATCAAGGGGCTCTCAGGGAAAGATATGGGAAGAGGAATAACAGTTCTTTACTAGGAATATCAAAAATAAAAAAATAATAGTACAAAACAAAACAAACCCAAAAAAACACCAAACAAAAAGAAACCACTGCCAGAGCCAGGACAGGAGCTGACCCCTGTTGGTCAGGGTGTTGGTGTCAGCCCAACCCAGTCCTCCTGCAGTGACAGATGTGGTTCTGCTGGAGCAGAGATGATCCTGGAGAAGGCTCCAGTGGTGCTGGGATGGGTCCGCTCTCCCTCTGGGAATCCAGTGCACACAGGCTGTGCTGCTGTTCTGAATGCCAGCTGTGATCCAGGCGGGAATGCTGGGCTCCTCCCCCTGGGTGGAGCCTCTCCCCATGGGATGATGGGATTGTATCAGCCCTGCAGTGAGCCTGGATGGCCCATGGACAGCAGAGATCCCCTGGAGGGAGGATGGGTCCTGGAAGGGATAAAGAACGCGGCCCCGCCTGGTTTAACAGCTGGTGACAGGACACACATTGCTGGGGACATCCTGCAACCTAAGGCACCAACATGGTGGTGCAGAATCTGGGAATGTGGAGAGAGACAAGAGGAGATTTGGGAGGAAAGCACAGAACAAATCACAGACTGGTTTGGGTTGGAGGGACCTTAAACCCCACCCAGAGCCACCCCAGCCATGGCAGGGACACCTCCCACTGTCCCAGGCTGCTCCAGCCCCAATGTCCAACCTGGTCTTGGACATTCCAGGGATCCAGGGGCAGCCACAGCTGCTCTGGGCACGGAGCCCAGGAAGCTCCTGCAGCTGCCAGTGCTGCAGGACTTTGGATCTCTGTGTTGCTAGGGAGTCACAGGGGACACCTGTGTGGTGGGAAGGGTCCCCAGGGCCATGGGGACACGTAGGGAACTCAGCAAACTGGAGCCTGATGGGATTTTTCTCACATCTAAAACAAGCAGGAGTTTTAAGGAAGACAGCACTCAATGGGAGATGAATATTGTGGCATCGTTAGGAAGAAATTCAGCCTGAGGAGGAGAACAGGGCTTGCTGTGAGAGGAAAAGAAGAAAATTCCTTTCTTCCCTTTTATTTTCAATACATTTGTCACCTCAAACCCCACGAGAGTCGTTGTCGATGGCAATCCAAAATCAAAACTGGACTTTTTGTCTTAGAAGCCATTCTCTCATTAAAATAGGAATTAATTCAGGGAAGTTTATGGCTGGGCTCAAGCTGAAGCTCCTTCTGGCTCCATTACTGACTGATCTGCTGCATGTGGAGCCGCAGGACTGAGGGGCTGAGCTCCGTGCAATAAATATTGAAGGCTATTTAAATGGAAAAGGGAATCACAATTTCACTGCTTTGTGTTATATAAGCAAGGTCTGAAATGAAATTACTGCTCCTGGAGATGAAAGAAGTTAAAATCTGCTCGTGTTTTTTTACCCTTAGGTTTAAAAGGCAAATAAATATGTAAACAAATAAATCAAGAATATTAAATCTCATCTAATCGGCTTTAACCACAAAATCTACAAAGATGCTTCTTATTCTGCAGCTGAAAGAGTCAGGAACGCGCATCTTTCCCATGGAAAGCTTTTCTTCTCGGATAGCTGCTCAGAACCTGAATTGAATTAGTGCTAACAAAGCCAACTTTCTTTTTTAAATCTGGATTATGAACTATAATGTCTTAAATGTCCCTTAGTGTGATACCAAACCCTGATTTCCCCATTTTTTGCAGAAGTCTGATGCTGTTTTGCACCACAACAACATAGACTCTGAGATTCAGAAGGCTGAAAATTACTTTTATTTTTGGGATGTGTCTCCCTTTTATTCTATTTCACACAGACCAATTTGATTGGTGACACAAAGACAAACCTCTTCACTCACATTGGTCAGAGCAGAGGGACAGCAAGGAGAAGTCCCTCCTAGGAAAAGGAATGAATAATATAGGTACTGTTACAAAAACATTTCTCCTGTTTACAGAAAATACCTTGAGAAAAGAATTTCAGAAAACCAAAACACCTCAGGCACGGAACCAGGGCTACAGAAGTCCTCCCTGGAAAATTCTGGTTTTGGAAAAAAACCAAAACGTGAGCAGGACTGTGCTTCTGGGCACAGGAAAGAATTCCAGCTCTTTCTGTCCTCCCTCAGCCTCTCCAGGCAGGGCTGGACACGGAACACGGCCATCACCTGTGTGCTGTGCCCTGGGAATCCTCTGATGGAGCAGGACCAGCATCCCGACCTTTCCTCCCTGCTTAGACCTTTCTCGGGGTGTGTTTTAGCAGGGCTTGACAAGCATTTAGGCCGAGCCTAAAGCAGCCTCTTCCATGGCTCTGTGCTTTGGTGTTTCCCTCAGCAGGGCTGCCATGGTAGATTCCCGTATAAATATTCCTGAAGGTGTTTTTTCCCTTCCTGCTGAACCCCAAGGAAGGTGATTAACGCCCGGGCTAATTGTGCCAGCCCAGCCTGCGGGGCACAGAGCTCTGCCAATCCCTCTGTGAAAAACACGACTCACTTGGGTTAAAACTTTTAAAGTTTAATAATGAAAAAACAAGACAATAAGAGATGTAGAGCAAAGGGGTTACAGATGTCTGGGTGCTTGGCTTTCCACACCAAGGCACACCGGCTGACAAAGGGTTCTTCCTTTAAATATCGTAGGTTATTGCATATTCATAAATTTTGGACATGATTTAAAACATTTCTCTGGACTTTCAGTGTTTCTGTGTAGCCCTGGTTAGTGTTGGTTTTCTTTCCCAGGGAATTTTCTGTAAACAAGAGACATGTTTACATTCCTTTCCTAGGAGGGACTTCTTGCTGTGCCTCTGCTCTGACCAATGTGAGTGAAGAGGTTTTGCCTTTGTGTCACCAATGGAATCGGTCTGTGTGAAATAGTATAAAAGGGAGACACATCCCAAAACTAGAGGAGTCATTTTCAGCCTTCTGCAGTCTGAGTCTTTGTGTCGTTGGGGTGTACAATAGCAACATTTCTGTTTAATTTTAACTTTTCTCCCCCCACCATTCTTTCTTGCAAATAATTTTTTCCACTGACTCCACAAAGTCGCAATCCCTTGATAACCGAGGCAATAAACTCTTCCTTCTGGAGTTTCTTGGTGTCTTTGCTGTTATCTCTATCCAGGTAGGATGATGTGAAGGAATTTCTTAATTCCCTCTCCCACTTCTCTTTGAGCTAGTTACAAAAAGCACCTTACGTCACGTAGTTTCTATTTTAATAATATGCTATAGCCTAAAAACTGTATTTATTTACACTAATAAAAGAGACTATATTAATGCAGCATAACTTTCTAACATAAACCACACTGTATTCATTTTAATATTTGCAAAAGCCTATTATATTATATTATATTATATTATATTATATTATATTATATTATATTATATTATATTACATTTTATTATATCATAATATATTTCATTATATATAATAATAATATGTATATATATTATATTTATAACACCTCTGTCCCTGCCGGGTGTAAAACCAACCCCAAAATCGGCCACAGCAGCTGTTTCCTCCTTCTCCTCAGTGCCTGAAGCACCCCTGAACTCTCTCTCCTTTTGTGTTCTCCTTCCAAACCCCTTCCCAGTGTTATAAATGCAGATTATAAACTTGGCTTTCTGCAGATATTAGAATGAATGCTATATGTATAATTGTGCTGCATTGTGTTTTATCAATAGAGTTTAGAAAAGTGACGAATGTATTTTCTGATTGTGACATAGTGTTAACAGTAAAAAGACTAGGTTTTGGCTTTTTTTTTCCTCTTTGTAATATCTAAAGTGACCAAACCAGAAGATACAGAGGGAGAAGATCCTTCTACATTCCTGAAATTGATAAGATCAAGACAGGTGAAACAAAGGCTACAAGAGAGAGTTCATTGATCTCCTGGTATCAGAAAAACTACCAGGCACCAACTAGGACTTTTACCTAATAAAATGCTAATTTAGCACAATCAGCTAAATTGTGCTAAACAATGGGGCAAGTTTTGATGGAAGGGGGGCCAAAAACCAAAAAGGACACCCGGACTCAAAAGAACGTTTGAAAAAGTGCATATGTAAAAGGTTAATCCTGAAAAGCAAGGGTTTTGAAGCAGTGGGTGTTCTGCTGGGCTGGCCTTATGCCAAGCACCCTCGGCCGAGATACTTTTGCTTTTCTGTCTCCTAATTGTCTGTTTTTATTAAACTTATAAATTTTTCTAAGAAAGTGAAACTCATTTTCCACACCAGCCTTCCCCAGCCCTGGGATTTGCTGCTCCAGCCCTCTCCTGGGTTTTTTTCTCCACAAACCCTGAGAGCCCCGAGGAGCTGCCCTGGTGGGTGTCCTGCCCATGGCAGGGGTTGTGTGGGAATTCCAGGCACAGAAAATTCCCAAAACCTCGTGCATGCAGGCCCAAGCACAGAAATGAATTCAGAAATGTGAGCGACACATTTCTGCCCAAACATAGAAATGAATTCAGGGTTTGACCTGAGACCTTGGAAAAGGCTTCCAAATTTAGAGACCATAAGCAAGGATGTGGGTTTGTAGTTTACATAGAAACATGTTAAGCTAGGTAGTGGGAAGTTTTAGATTTGGATGTAGAAGTAGTTACAGTAATAGTAAAAAGTTTTAAGGTGCAGCAAGTGGTTTTGTGTGTCGTTATATGATTGGATAATAAAGTCCACACTGCAGCAATAATGTATAAGATAAATTAATTAGGGATTGTTGTGAAAGTAGAAACAATCTGTGTGGCAGTAGTTTATTATAATGGTTAATTGTAATATAGAAGTATTATAATATAGTAGTATAATATATTATAGTATTTTATCATAATAAAACTTTTAAAACCGCTGTAACCTGTGCTCTTGTGACCACTGACCGTGGACAACTGACCTCTAACTCTTGCTGTGAAGACATTCTCAGCCCTTCATGAGACTGGAGCAGTAAGTCATGATTTAAACACCTCTCAGTGGTCCCGTCCCTCTTGTGCAAGCCCAGCAGGGTTGGAATGAGGTGGGATTTCAGGTCTTTTCCAGTCAGCAATTCCATGAAAGCTCCACCCACTCTCTCCTGGCCGCATCCCACTGGAGATGGATGTTACTGCTCTCTCCTTTCTCTGCGGGAACCAAACACATTCCGGCGGGTTTGGACTATTCCTCCCTTCCCAACGAGCCCAGCTCTGGTTTGTACCTGCACACGTTCCTCTCTACAATCCCACAGAAGGCAGGGATGCAAATGCCTGCTCCCTTTTAACAAGCAGGAGTTCATGAATTCATGGCTCATGCTCACCCCGCCTGAAAGGTCAGTCTGAAGATCACAGAGCAGCATTCCCAGCAGAGTCCCATCCCTGGAATTGTGCTCACCCAGCCCAAAAAGTCTGTCTGAAAATCACAGACAACCCCATCCCCCTCTGGAAGAGCATTCCCAGGGCATTGGGGAATCCTCACCCCTGGAATTGTGCTCACCCACCCAAAAGGCCTGCCTGAAGATCATAGAGCAGCCTTCCCAGGGCAGTCCTCATCCCTGGAAGAGCCCCAAAGGAGCAGCCCAGGCTCTCAGGGCTGGACAGGGTGGTGTGAGGCCCAAATGACTCCGTAATCCCTCACCTGGACCCTAACCAGCTCCTGTGATCTTCTCTAAATCTGATTTTCCCAACCTGCAGCCTGCTGGGAAAGCCCGCTGTCCCTCTGGAAAATCCCACACCCTCCCAGTTACCCCTGGAACCCTTTATCCCTGCAATTCCTCCACCCCCAGTGGGAGAGCTGGGGCTGGAGTGAGGATGAACAAACATTGCTGGAGTGTTTGGGAACAGACAGGGATTATTTCCCAGGAGTTCCCCTGTGCCTTTCCTCGAGCTCTGCTGCATTTGTTATTCCAACACTCTTAGTTTCTATGGAGAGAATCCTCCTCTCAATTAACTCTCTGCTCAGGCTGGGCCGCTCCACATCCAGACAATTCCTGCACCTGCTTTTTCCTTCCTGAGCCAGGAGAGAGGCAAAATTCTCAGGGGAAGTGAATAAAATGTCCCAGACATTCTTGTTCCCTTCCCAGGTTCCCACAAATCCGTCCTCATCCCAGTGCTGTGCCCCTAATTCCCTCAGCTCTGCTCTGGAATTCTCCTGGTGTTTTCCCCCCATTCCAATTTTGCACTTTATGACATTGTCTCATTTCCTGGCTTTTCGATCTTCCCGGGAGGCTGCTGAAGCTCCTGGGATGGGCATCAGAGCTGAACTGCCTGGATGGGCTGGGGAGGGGAAGCTCTTCCCAGATTATAAATTCCAGATATTGGTAGTAAACCTTTCCCTCTCTGGGCATTAAACCTCTCCAGCTTCCCAGCGAATTCCAAATCAGAAAGTTATGAATACAGAAATGAGGTTTCAATAAGTGTCAAATAAGATTCCCATAAACCCTGACCACCGGGCCGCTGTATTTTAGAAAAAAAAAAAAAAAAGATCAAATC
This sequence comes from Chamaea fasciata, assembly GCF_029207755.1. Lineage (NCBI taxonomy): Eukaryota > Metazoa > Chordata > Aves > Passeriformes > Sylviidae > Chamaea > Chamaea fasciata. The sequence continues at coordinate 62,414,943 of NW_027094092.1, forward strand.
ATTTTCCTGAAGCTTCTTTGACCTTCAGCCACACACAGTGAGATATAAAGCTGGTATTCGCTTCTGCCTTGAAAGAGCCACATAAAATTATTAAGCTCTATGAAAACCTTGTCTTCCTTGGCAATCAGCAGGATAAAATAGAAATTCAAATTGAAAAATAGACAATTACATACTACAGGCAATTTTCACACAGTATTTACGTGGCACAAAGTTCATAAAATCATGTAGCAAGCATTTTGTTGTCATGCTGAGCTCCAGGTGATGGAGATAAAACAATTCAAGCAGCAGCTCTGCACTCTGGCATAAATTAGTTAAAATAATTTGCCTCCATGCGCTACAAAACATGAGCATTGAATAGAAGACTCTATTAAAAATTGATATAGTATTTCCTGACTGAGCTTTACATGAATTATTATCATTTCAGGAGATCCTTCCCGACAATGCTGTGATGCAAACTCGGGGCTGACTCATCTGGCACGTGGAGGAGCTGAGAGCTCTGGGGGATCACCGCACAGCTCAGGAGTTGTGATTTGGGATCATCATTGCAGTGCTCAGGAGTTGGGATTTGGGGTGATCATTGCAGAGTTCAGGAGTTGAGTCATGAGGTGATCATTGCAGAGGTCAGTTGTGATTTGGGGGATCATTGCAGTGCTCAGGAGTTGTGATTTGGGGTGATCATTGCAGTGTTCAGTTGTGATTTGGGGTGATCATTGCAGTGTTCAGTTGTGATTTGGGGTGATCATTGCAGTGTTCAGTTGTGATTTGGGGTGATCATTGCAGAGTTCAGGAGTTGTGATTTGGGGTGATCATTGCAGTGTTCAGTTGTGATTTGGGGTGATCATTGCAGAGTTCAGGAGTTGTGATTTGGGGTGATCATTGCAGTGTTCAGTTGTGATTTGGGGTGATCATTGCAGTGTTCAGTTGTGATTTGGGGTGATCATTGCAGAGTTCAGGAGTTGTGATTTGGGGTGATCATTGCAGTGTTCAGTTGTGATTTGGGGTGATCATTGCAGAGTTCAGGAGTTGTGATTTGGGGTGATCATTGCAGTGTTCAGTTGTGATTTGGGGTGATCATTGCAGTGTTCAGTTGTGATTTGGGGTGACCATTGCAGCGCTCAGGAGTTGTTGCTTCCCATCGTTTGCATAAGTGCAGGCTCTGGAATGTGGATGTGATTTCCACGGCTGGGGCTGTGGGTGGACTTCCTAAAATATTCATGATTTAGGTTTTAGCAGCTCCAATTAATTGCCATCCATAATTAATCTGCCCTGCGGAAAGCAGCTATCTTATAAACACGGGATGCACTGGACGTGCCCCCTTAAATTGTAGTGTGGACTTTGTTTATCTGGCAGTCAGGAACACAGAAATAGGGTTTGTCCTAGGGAACAATCCCTGCTCATCCTGCTGGGTCTGTCCTGTGAGGGAACAATCCCTGCTCACCCTGCTGGGTCAGCCCTGTGACCCCCAGAGCCAGCTCACAGCTCCTGCACCCCAAACCCAGCCCCACTCATTCTCCAGTTCCAGCTCTGGCACTCTGGGTTTGCCCCCATGGCTCAGGTGTGGATCCAATTAGAGAGAGGGAGCTGCAAGAGATGTGGATCCCAAAGCTGGACCCCACAGCCAGATCCCATAGCCAAACCCAACAGCCAGATCCCACAGCTGGATCCCACAGCCAGAGCAGCCAGATTCCACAGCCAGATCCCACTGCTGGATCCCACAGCTGGGACAGCCAAACCCAACAGTCAGACCCCACAGCTGGATCCCACAGCTGAATCCCACAGCCAGGGCACCCAGATGCCACAGCCAGTGCAGCCAGATCCCAGAGCCAGATCCCACAGCCGGATCCCACAGCTGGATCCCACAGCCGGATCCCACACCATGGCGTGGGGCTGCCTGGCCCCTCCACCCATGTGGGGCTGGCAGTGTCACCTCCTAGCCAGGTGTTGGCTGGCACCAGTGACATCTAAGGCCCCTCCCAAGCCAAACCATCCTGTGCCTCTTGGAATGGAATGGAATGGGATGGGGTGGAATGGAATGGGATGGGATGAACATTCCATGGGCACACCAGGAGCTCCTGGGAGGACAAGGAAGGCTCTGGACAGCTTTGGAGGACAGGAGAAGGGGCTGGGGCCGCTGGTTTGCTGCAGGAATTGCTTGTTCCTGAAGATAAAATGAGGAATTGGCTTGGGACAACACAGATTCAGGGTTTGGGTACCTCCTCCTGCCTGCAGACAGCACAGGGCTGACATAACTCCAGGCAGGCATTTCAGAAACTGTCAGTCGTTTAAAAACCTTGTTGGTGTCAAAAAATCACAAACGAGGAGTTTCTACAAGATTTTACCCTACAGCTGGATTTTACAACTCTTTTACACTTGGCCAGGGTTGGAAAGCTGCTTTGTTGTCAACAGGGAGGAGGATACAGGATGGTCAGTGCTGCCTCAGCGGTTGGATTTGATGCTCTCAAAGGTCTTTTCCAACCTGAATGATTCCATGATTCCGTGGTTGATCAGCTGCCCAGGTGCCCAGGGAACAAGGGCAGGTCACCTGTGTGCCCAGCACCACCTGAGGGGTGGCTGCAAAGCCAAATTCTCCTTGGCAGGGTTGGCAGCAGGAGCCACAATCTGGGCACCTTCAGCCAAGATTTTGGGGTGGTCACCTGTGGAAGAGGCACCCAGAGGTGGGGCCACCTCCATCCCTGGGGACCTCCAAACTCAGACAACGCCACGGCTGAGCTGCACTGGCAAAGGTGACATTTTTGGGGTGACAAAACCCCCAGCAGTCCCTTCCAGTCCGTATTTCTGTCATTCCCGTCCCTGCTGCTCGTTCCAGACACGGAGTTTTCCAAGTGATCCTGTCCTACAGAAGTTTTATTGGCCTTTAGGGCGAGAGCTGCTGGCCTTTGCTGCCGTAAATAACTCCCAGCATCTGCAAATGCCCCACTTCATTAACCACTCCTTCCCCGCTAATTAGCAGCAGCAATCCCGGGGCGGAAATCTCCGGGCAGCCCCCGATAACCTCTGCCACAGTCGGATGGACATTAATTCCTTCTCTGTGTCCCGGGAGGACCGGAGGGAGGTGTCGGAGGGAACTCCCTGTGCCTGCCCCGCTCCGGGGAGGAACCGGCTGGGTTCACATGTGGAAAAACGACTCCACACAGCAGCGGCGGCTCTGCCTCGGCTCCCCGGGGGAGGCTGTGAAAAATCCCCGCTTTTGATGGCTCCGCTGGGCTTATCCCCCGCCTTTCAGGAGCTTTCGGGATCTTTTCCTCGCTCCTCCTATCGCTCTCCCCGTGCCGTGCGCCACTGACTGGGAGAGGAGTTAAAAATAAAGCCGTGTTATTTAGCAGGAGGAAAACACTCATTTAAGTGCTATTTATACGCCTGTGGAGACTGCTCCTGGAAATGCTTCACCAGCCACAACTGCAGCCGGTCACCCAGGGAGGGAGGGACTCGGCAACTCCGAAATGTTATTTACACATGGCCACAGTCCTGGTGCCATTGGGGATCTGCTTCCCTGCTCTGAGGGGAAGAAACTGAGGAAAAACCATCCAGGAACCCACATGGGCTCCTTGCCAGACCCAGGGCAACTGTGGAGGCCAAGCTCCTTCGAATCCCAGGATCCCTGAGGTTGGAAAATCCCTCCCAGCCCATTCAGTCCCTGCTGTGCCCGATGCCCAGAGCTCTGAGTGCCACCTCCAGGAATTCCTTGGACACCTCCAAGGATGGGCACTCTAAACCTCCCTGGCCACTTCCAAGGCCTCAGCACGCTTTCCATGGGGAAATTCCTGCTGCTGCCCACCCTGAGCCTCCCCTGGCCCAGCCCGAGGCCGTTCCCTCTCCTCCTGTCCCTGTTCCCTGGGAGCAGAGCCCGACCCCCCCGGCTGTCCCCTCCTGGCAGGAACTTGTGCAGAGCCAGAATCACAGAATTAATTCGAACTGATTAGCTTGGAAATGACCTACAAGATCACCGAGTCCAATCACCAACCCAGCACTAAGCCACGCCCTAAAATGCCACATCCATGTGGGTTTTGAACAATCCCAGGGGTGACGACCCTGCCCCTCTTGGATGTCTATAGCACTGCCCTGGGCGGTCTGTGCCAGGACTTGACATCTTTCAGTGAAGAAAATTTTCCTCCTCTCTAATGTAAACATCAAAGGTCATTAACCTTCCCACGAGGAGGATTTCCATCTTGCCACAGGAAGGCTGGAAAGGCCCCACAAGCACAGCCACAGGCACTGACACTGCAGCAGTGGTGCCCAGGGAGGTAATTTGGGTTATTCAGAATTTTGGAATTCCAGATTGGTTTGGGTTGGGAGAGATATTAGAGCCTATCCCATCCCACCCCTTTCCATGGACAGGGACACCTCCCACTGTCCCAGGCTGCTCCAACCCCAGTGTCCAGCCTGGCCTTGGGCACTGCCAAGGATCCAGGGGCAGCCACAGTTGCTCTGGGAATGAAGATTTAGGACATTTAGAGGAGTCCTCGCGGTTCTGGAGGATCAGCACCATGGAGAGCAGCGCCTCCCATAGCCGGGTTCAACCATCCTTCCCAAAAGCAATGGAGCACCTCGGGGTGTCCCTGCCTTTTCCTGGAACAATCCGGGGAAGGAATGACAGCCCCTGCCTGCCACCAGCACAGGAGAAGGGTGACCAGAGCTGGGACGGACGCCTTGAGCTTTAGCTTTCATAATTGCAGACTGTATGCAGCCCAGGGGTGCAGCTCTGAGCTCACAGTCAGTGTCACTCAGCTCTGCACACAGCAGGGACACAAAACAAATCCTTCTCCTGCTGCACACCAAGGACAGCTGGGACAAGTGTTCAGGCCCAAAGGCACAAACAAGGGTGGGCTGGAGGGAGAGAACAAGAAGGATGGGACTGCATCACCTGCAGCTGGGATTGGACAATTCAACCCCAGTGTGCAAATGGACCAGAACTTGGAAAAGTGTGAGACCTCCTGACCGTTTGTCCATTTTGTGACCATTTTGTGACCATTTTGTGTCCATTTTGTGTCCATTTTGTGTCCATTTTGTGACCATTTTGGGTCCACCTTGTGTGCAGCCCTGGCCAGGCTCTTGTCCTGCCCAAGGTGTGTCCTTCAAGGCCTTTTAATAAATCTCCCCTTTATTTTCCAGCTCTGCCCAGTGTCTGTTCCAGCTCAGCCTTCCCAAGGCATCAGCCCCACTCACACCTGGTTTCCCATCACCCTGTGCAGGGCCAGCCTTTGGAGTCAATGACCCACGTGGATTTTTTCCAGCTCAGGATATTCTGCGAGCCAAGCCAAGGACAAGGGTAGGGCAGGGGCAGGAATGGGTGTCCTGGGAAGGCTCCGGGTTGGAATCACAGCAGACCCCAAATCCTGTCCCAGAGCCCTTGGTCATTCCCAGCAGATTTCCTCATCCCAGCTGAGCCAAAGCTGGGCCAGGACTGTGCATTTCTGTCCCTTCCCTTTGAAAACCTCTGTCACAAACACTGCAGGGACAGAAGGGGCCTTTGATCTGAAAGCAAACCCAAATCCCCAGTGGGCTTCATGAGAGAAGGGAAAACACAAAAAACCCACCAAAACCAAAAACACACACACAGAAAAAAACCCATAAAAACAACCCAACACCAAAACAAAACAACAACAAAAAATAACACCCCCCCAATACACACGCAAAAAAACCCCAACACCAAAACAGAACAATACAGCAAAGAAACAAAACCACACACACACAAACCAACACCAAAACAACAACAAAACCCCCCAAAAACAAAAAACAAACCCCCAAAAAGGCCCAAAACCAAAACAAAAACAACAACAACAAAAATAACAACCCCACACACACTCCCACAAAAAAAAACCCAAAACAAAACAACAACAAAAAATAACAACAAAAACCCCCAACACACACACACACAAAACCAGCACCAAAACAAAACAACACAACAAACAAACAAAACCACACACACAAAAAACCCCCCAAAACAAACCAAAAACCAACACCCCCCCCCAAAAAAATAACCCCCCAAGAGAACCCCAAAACAACACAAAACAACAACAACAAAAACCCAAAAAACCAAAAAAATAAACCCCTCAAAAGCTCCCAAACCAAAATAACAACAACAGCAACGACAACAAAAATAATCTAGAGAGATGTGGAAACACAGAGCTGGAGATTCAGGCCAAGGGGAAGGGCAGGGGCAGGGGCAGGGTGATTTATTCCCCTCTGACTGCGATAATGAAACGCTTTCTATTCCCTCTGTGACCGGCGGGATGTTAGAGAGCAACTGGTGCCCGTTTGTGAAGCAGCAGGAGCGCGCAGAGTTTGCGGCTGAGCTCATTAAAAAAGGGCCAGGGAGCTCAGCCCTCGTGGGTTTGTTTGCCTGCTGTCCTCAACAAATCATGGATCACTGGGAAAAGGCGGTGGGAGCGGATAACTGATGGCACAGCAGCGTTTGAACAGGCACTGGGGTGTCCTGCAGTGCCAGGGTCTGCAGTGAGGGGTGGGGATGGATCAGGGGGAGCTGAACCAGGACTAGCTGGGTGTTATAAATGCAGATTATAAAGTTGGTTTTTGCAAATATTAAGATGAATGCTATATGTATAATTGCACTTTTATTAATAGGGTTTAGAAAGGTGATAAATGTGTATTTTCTAATTTAACAGTAAAAAAGACTAGGTTTTTTTCTCTTTGTAACTTCTAAACTGACAAACCAGAAGGCACAGAAAGTCACCTTGCATTCCTGCATAAAGGCTGCTGACTTTCTGTTTCTTATCCAAATGTAGACAACAAAAAAAACCTCAGGAGAAGAATCCATGAGACCCATGTCACCAGACGAAGTGGAGCCACCTATAAATGGATCTACCAGATAAAATGATTGGAAAGAGAATTGAAACTGATCGAACCAAAGAGAATGTTTGAGTCTATGGAATATGTAACACAGCGATCCTTAAAACTTAGGATTTGAAAGAGTAAAGGCGTGCTCTTCTGGTGAGGCACCCCAGCTGGAACTTTTGCTTTTCTGTCTCCTAATTGCCTATTTTTATTTTTTATTAAACTTATAGATTTTTCTAAGGGAGCGAAGCTCATTTTCCACACTGAGTGTCCCAGCGTGGGCAGCAGGGAGGGGATCCTGCCCCTGAGCCGCTGTGCTCAGGTGAGGCCTCACCTGCAGAGCTGCCCCAGCCCTGGGGACACAGCAGGAGGATCTGGAGCTGCTGGAGAGAGCCCAGAGTGAGAGGAAGGACAGATGTGTCTTTACAAACTCACCTCTGGCTCCGCTGGTGGATAAAACCAGCACTGAGAGATAAAAGGAACAATGGGAAGGATCCCACTGACCGATGAATGGAAAAGGAGATATTTGCCTTTACAAACAAACTGCGGGTTTGCTGAGAGATGAAACCGGATGTTGAAAGATGAAAGAAAAAATGGGGAAAACCCATAAATTCCATAAGAATTAAAAATTAAAAGGTGGGTTATACATTAAAGGGGAATTTTAGGTATCGGGCAGTCTGTACCTCTCAAGTACCTCAGGCAGAGGGGAAAGAGAAAGGGAAATGGGGCTGGGAAATTGGGATAAATAGGAGGCTGCATCCTCCAAAATTGGAGAGACCCCAGGGGAAATGCCCCACGGCCTCTCCCTTTACTGGAATAAATTAAAAGGACTCCTCTGTCTCCTTTTTGGACATAAACCTCTGGTGTTTGTGGATTAATATTCCTAACAGGAGGAACCCATGGAGCTGCTCCAGGGCTGGAGCCCCTCTGGAGCCAGGCTGGGAGAGCTGGGAATGGTCCCCTGGAGAGGAGAAGCTCCAGGGAGAGCTCAGAGCCCCTGGCAGGGCCTGAAGGGGCTCCAGGAGAGCTGGAGAGGGACTGGGGACAAGGGATGGAGGGACAGGACACAGGGAATGGCTTCCCAGTGCCAGAGGGCAGGGCTGGACGGGATGTTGGGAACTGGGAATTGTTCCCTGTGAAGGTGGGGAGGCCCTGGCACAGGTGACCTGTGCTTTAGGACTTTGCCTTTTCAGAAATCACTTCAAGCCCTGCACAGGCAGAGAGTGAAGGCACCAAAAGGGGGAACAGCTCTGACCCTCAATCCCAGGCCAGCAGGGAACCAGCTCTTCCCTCTCAGCCTGGGCAGGGGCTCACATTTCCTAGCACGCTTCAGGAAATTCACATTTCTTTGTAAAACCTCTTAAAAAGGCTTCCTGGGGTGGCTCGAGTTGAACTTTGTGTTGACCAGAAATAGCCAGGTGCTTCAAAGGGCAGCCCCTGCCTTGCTGCAGAGCTCCGTGAGATCTTTTGTGTCCTGAGCCAAGAAGAGGGTTTTGGAAAGGTTTTCTGAGTCAAAGGTAATGATCTCTCAAGGTCTTGGCAAAGGAGCGAGGAAATTTTAAAGCTGGTGAAAGGACTGAATAGAAATAAACCCATCAAATAATATATTAAAAAAAAAAAAGCTTATGTGAAATGGGGCTGCTTAAATGTTTAAAGGCCAAGGGTGTGGAACTAAATAATCCTTAATGTCCCTTCAAGGTCTGTAAGGTCCCTTCCAGCCCCAACCACTGCAGGATCCTTTGCAGCAGGTCCTGTGTCCCCTTTCCAGGGCTCCCCCTCTGCTCCCGGTGCCTGGGGCTCTCCTGGCCCTGCTCTGCCACTTTCCAGGCCCGGTTGGGCAGCAGGAACAGAGAATTCCCTGGAAACAGAGCCAGGCAGGGACACTGGGGTGTGGGGGGTTTATCTTCTCATCTTCTGTTAGAGCCGGGATAAAACACTCGAGAGTCACAGTTTCATGTTCGGACTCAGATGTTTATTCATTCTTATCTATGTCACAGTCCCACAAGCTGTGAGTTCTGGCTAACAAAGTGAAAAATGTCTCTGACTCTGTCTCTTTCCAAGGTCTTTTAAGCACAAACTGTCCAATTATGAGATGACACCTGAATTATTTTGACTTTTAACCCAATAACCAACCACCCGTGGCCCGCAATGTGGGTTTTTCTACCCAATTACAAAACACCACCCAGACCTGTCCCTAGATGGACACGAAAGAACAACACTCACACAGTCAGGTTGTGAGAGCAAAAGAGAGACGTTTATTTCTCGATTTTGATTTATATAGTTTTTGGAGTTTGACCAGGGATTGGGCAATGAGGTTGACACCTCTCTGACTCCACCGGTCAACCTAGAAGTCCATCAATTGTCCCTCCTCAAAGAGGAATGCACAGTTTTCAAAACATCCCTTTTTGTTTACCTAAAAGTCCGTGAGAAACTCGAGTACAAAAACTGCAAACATCAGAAGACTGAAAAGGTCAGGGCGACACAGACCCATGAAGAAGAAGGTGAAAAAGAAGGACTCAGCCTCTGCCCTAAATCCTCCATCTTGCTTTATATCTATATTACTATATTCTAAACCCTTCAACTCTGAGTTTTCCCCCTGTGACATCACACCCTTCTATCCAAACCCCACACCCACAATCCCAGCGCTGTCACTCAATTTTGGGAGCCTTTTCCACGGCCTCAGGTCAATGCAGTGTTTGCCTGGGGGTCAGTGCCTGTCAGCACAGAAAGTCTGGAATTCTCAGTGCCCAGGGTTCCAACAATTCCTCTCTGGGAGAGGTGCTCCCCTCCATCCCAAGGTCGGGAGCAGAGCCCTGCCTGCCTCCCTCAGCCCGGGAATGCACAGAGCTCATTCCCGAGGCTTTTATCACCCAGCGGTGCCCTTTAAGGAGGGCACACGGTGGGGGAGGCACGGGGGCAGCTCCGGAGATGAGGGGGGAGTCTCCCCTGCCGGCTCCAAATGCCGGGAAATGAAGCCCCAGGCACACCCCGGAGTGTTTTTGTTGCCTCGGCATTTCAGAGCCCAAGCTGGACAAACAACTGACATCAGCCCGTTTAAAGCGTTTTAAAGGGCTGCAAGTAATAGCCACTAAAAACCCCCGCGGAATTGTACTTGAATGCAAAGGACCTTGACATTTTGTGAATTTAATTTAATACCTTTGTAGAGAGAAGCAATTACAGTTACATCATTATGTGCAACAGCCATGACTCCACGACTGGAGTCCCACTCTAACCAAGCGTGAAAGGATATTATTTGGGAATCCTTGCCTATTGTCAGAGGCTTTTAACCTTCCCTCCCTCCCTCCCTCCTCCCTCCTCCCTCCCTCCCTCCCTCCCTCCCTCCCTCCCTCCCTCCCTCCCTCCCTCCCCCAGCCCTGCACCCCCGCTGCAATACCAGAGCTTTTCTGTGCCCTGGGCTCTGCAGAGGAGCAGCCAGGAAAACCCACAGGAGAAGACTTCAAAGCGCCGTGCTGGTGGTGCGGAGGAGAAAGGAACATTTGGGAAAAGGGCAGGGATGTTTCTTAATCTACCTTCGACAGGGGTTTTATCCGGAATTAGAGTCTCCGCTAGTAACGGAGAGTAGGTTTAGATGGGAGATTGGGATTAGGAATTCCTGGCTGGGCTGGAATTCCCAGAGCAGCTGTGGCTGCCCCTGGATCCCTGGCAGTGCCCAAGGCCAGGCTGGACATTGGGGTTGGAGCAGCCTGGGACGGTGGAGGTGACCCTGCCATGGCAGGGGTGGCACTGGGTGGGGTTTAAGGTCCTTTTGAACCCAATCATTTTTGTTTGTTTGTTTGTTTGTTTTGTTTGTGTCCCTCTGAATCCAGCTGGATCTGTGGTTCTGTGCCTGTGAAATGCTCCCTGAGCCCTCCCTGCTGGAGGGGCAGCAGGGACTCATCCAGGACGTGTGGGAACAAAACACTTTGTGTCCCTTGCTACAAACATTGTGTAAAATCCGGGACACGGGAAGGGAAGGGAAGGGAAGGGAAGGAAGGGAAGGGAAGGGAAGGGAAGGGAAGGGAAGGGAAGGGAAGGGAAGGGAAGGGAAGGGAAGGGAAGGGAAGGGAAGGGAAGGGAAGGGAAGGGAGGGAAGGGAAGGGAAGGGAAGGGAAGGGAAGGGAAGGGAAGGGAAGGAAGGGAAGGGAAGGAAGGAAGGGAAGGAGGGAAGGGAAGGGAAGGGAAGGGAAGGGAAGGGAAGGGGCTGGTCCCTCTCTGCCCTGTGTCCCAGCCCTGCCCTTGGAGCCACTGTTGCTGTGCCAGGGTGACCATGGGGAGGTCCAGATGATGCCTTGGGAAGATTGAGCTGGAGCAGAGGCTGGACAGAGCTGGAGAATAAAGCAGAGATTTATTAAAAGGCCTTTAAGACACACCTTGGGCAGGACAAGAGCCTGGCCAGGGCTGCACCCAAGGTGGACCCAAAATGGTCACAAAATGGACCCAAAATGGTCACAAAATGGACACAAAATGGACAAACAGTCACCAAGTCTCCCACTTTTCTAAGTTTTGGTCCATTTGCATCTTGGGGTTGAATTGTCCAATTCCAGCTGCAGGTTCTGAAGTCCCATCCTTCTTGTTTTCTCTCTTTTCTCTCAAGCCCACCCTTGCAATACTACACACTTCTATCCAAACCCACACCCACAATCCCAGTGCTGTCACTCAATTTTGGGAGCCTTTTCCACGGCCTCAGGTCCAATGCAGTGTTTGCTTGGGGGTCAGTGCCCGTCAGCACAGAAAGCCTGGAATTCTCAGGGTTCCAGCAGAGAGGGGCTGGGGCAGGAGATGGGGGGGCAGCAGAGCAGGGGAAAGCACCTGGTCAGTGCTGGCAGCGGGAACAAAGAGTTCCTGCCCAGGATAATGAGGAGCAGGGCTGGTTCTCCTGCTGGAGTTGCAGTGCAGCTTGTGGGGTGGGTTTTTTTTTTGGCTTGTTACAGAAGAAGATTAAATACAGCAGTAATCAGAGGATACAGTGGAAGCAATTGTGAGCTGGAAAAATAAGAGAGAAGAAAAAAGAGGGAAAGAGATATGATGAGAATAATAACTGAAAAGAACACAAGCAGCTAAGTAGGCAGCAAATTGGGAGATAATTGTATCATTTAAATAAGGACGGCAAGAAAAGTTCAGTAATTGGTGTAAAGGTTCATGTGAGGTTGTTGTGCTCTCCGCAGCCCCAAAAAGAAATCAAACGCTCCCTGGGGTAGGAAGAGTTTCCAAAGGTCTCCTAAATTCGTGTGTAGGACCGTGACCTGCTGCAGCTTTGAGGTTACTGAAACTTCCCCTCCAAGGTTTTTACTTGTAATTAATCCCAGAATGGTTTGGGTTTGGGAAGGGACCTGAAATCCCACCCAGTGCCACCCCTGCCATGGCAGGGACACCTCCCACTGTCCCAGGCTGCTCCAGCCCCAATGTCCAACCTGGCCTTGGACACTGCCAGGGATCCAGGGACACTCTGTGCCAGGGCCTGCCCACCCTCACCAGCCATTTCCTTCGCTCAATTCGCTGTTGAAAAGCTCTTTGTCACATTTTCCAGGGCTTGTGACAATTCCATGAAAAATCTGTGCTGTGGCAATGTGTGATTGCAGCTCATCAACGTGTGCTGCTCTGCAGGTCTGAATCCATCAGGGGAGGCTTTGTGCGCTCAGCCCCAGAGCCAGGGGTGCAGGTCTGGGGCTCGGGGGGGTTGGCGCTGGGGACAGGATCTGCTGTCAGGGGATGGCCCCTGCAGGCTGGAGGAGCTCTCGCTCTCCCCTGCAGGCTGCATTCCTCCTCACCTTCCCAAAGTGCAGATCAGCAGTGCCAGCCTGTCCCCTGGGCTGTGACACATCCCGGCCTGTCCCCTGGGCTGTGACACAGCCTGGCCTGGCTGTCCCAGCCTGTCCCCTGAGCTGTGACACAGCCCATCCTGGCTGTCCCCTGGGCTGTGACACAGCCTGGCCTGTCGCCTGTGACACAGCCCAGCCTGGTTGTCCCCTGAGCTGTGACACAGTCCAGCCTGGTTGTCCCCTGAGCTGTGACACAGCCCCATGCTGGCTGTCCCCTGTGACACAGTTCAGCCTGGCTGTCCCCTGAGCTGTGACACAGCCCCATGCTGTCTGTCCCCTGTGACATAGCCCAGCCTGGCTGTCCCCGCCTGTCCCCCGTCACACAGCCCCAGCCTGGCTGTCCCCGCCTGTCCCCTGAGCTGTGACACAGCCCCATGCTGGCTGTCCCCTGTGACATAGCCCAGCCTGGCTGTCCCCGCCTGTCCCCCGTCACACAGCCCCAGCCTGGCTGTCCCCGCCTGTCCCCTGAGCTGTGACACAGCCCCATGCTGGCTGTCCCCTGTGACATAGCCCAGCCTGGCTGTCCCCGCCTGTCCCCCGTCACACAGCCCCAGCCTGGCTGTCCCCGCCTGTCCCCTGAGCTGTGACACAGCCCCATGCTGGCTGTCCCCTGTGACATAGCCCAGCCTGGCTGTCCCCGCCTGTCCTCTGTGACACAGCCCCAGCCTGGCTGTCCCATCCTGCCTGTCCCCCGTCACACAGCCCCATGCTGGCTGTCCCCGCCTGTCCCCCGTCACACAGCCCCAGCCTGGCTGTCCCATCCCGCCTGTCCCCGGTCACACAGCCCCATCGCGCTGTCCCCGGTCCCTGTGCCCGCGCTGTCTCTGGCGCTCCGCTCTGTCACCCCGCGGTGTCTGTCACAGCCCGAGCGTCCCCGGTGCCGTTTCCCGTGTGCACATCCCTCTTTCCCGGTCTGGGTTTCCCGGTGCCCGCGGCTGTTCCCATCCCCATTTATCCCGCCGTCGTTCCGGAGGGATTTTGTCAGGCTGCTGACAGCTCCTCAGCGCTGAAGGAGAGCACGCCTTGCTAACGAGTCGCCTGGTGCCCGGCCCCACAAATACATTTCTTTTTGCTGTGTGCTTTCTCCTCCTGACACCTCAATTCCCAGCTAATGGCTTTGAGATGCGGAGCTTGCCCGAAGGAGACTTTTCCCTGTGTGTTGTTGAACCTGAGAAATCGTCAGGGTCATTAAAGCATTGAGGATAATGAGAAATGAAATCTCTCCGTCTGGGCGCTCGGGCCTGACCTTTTGTTTGTTCTGGATACGTCAAATACATCGAGCACAGAAGTGTGATAACGTTTCTCCTCAAAAACCCGCTCAGACAGGGGATGGTGTTTTACAGGGAGAATTAATAGCCCAGATTCGAGCAGCTCGGGGTGGTGGGAGGTGTCCCTGCCCAGGGGAGGAGGGGGCAAAATGGGCTTTAAGGTTCCTTCCAGCCCAAACGATTCCGGGATTCTGTGACACAGCCTGGTCAGAAGTGAAGGAAGAACGAGGTGTTCCTGTCTCCGCAGCAGTGAGGAGAGCTGGATCCCGCAGCTGGGCCAGGACCCGGGAGTGGATGCATCATGCAAACCTCGCGGATTTCAGCAGGACGAGAGGGAACGGCCTCAGGCTGGGCCAGGGGAGGCTCAGGGTGGGCAGCAGCAGGAATTTCCCAATGGAAAGGGTGCTCAGGCCTTGGAAGCGCCCAGGGAGGTTTGGAGCGCCCATCCCTGGAGGTGTCCCAGGAATTCCTGGAGGTGGCACTCAGAGCTCTGGGCTGGGGACAGGGTGGGCATCGGGCACAGCTGGGACTCGGTGACCTTGGAGCTCCTTTCCATCCTCAGGGATTCCGTGAGGTTTAGATTGGATATTTGGGGAAATTTCTTCCCCTAAAAGGCCTGGCACAGGTACAGGATGAAGTCTCCATCCCTGGAGGGATTTAAATCCCTGTGGATGTGGCACTTGGGGACACGGGGCAGTGGTGGCCTTGGCAGTGCTGGGGAACAGTTGTATGACCTTAGAGATCTTTTCCAACCTTAATGATTCCATGATCCCATGAATATCTGTCCTCTGGTTTGGAGTGCCCATCCCCGGAGGTGTCCAAGGAATTCCTGGAGGTGGCACTCAGAGCTCTGGGCTGGGGACAGAGTGGGGATCAGGCACAGCTGGGACTCTGATCCTGGAGGGCTTTTCCAGCTGCAGGGATCCCGGGATTCTGTTCTATTCCATGAATTATGCCCTGCAGTGTCACAGGGGAGGCAGATGTCAGGGAGTCCCTCCACAGCCTGGACTCACCTCAGCCTTTTGTCCTTTATTACTTTTGAACACAATGTCACAAAAATCGAATCCCTGTCACAGGGAGGAAGGAGATTCCCTCAGGCCAGAGGCTGGATCTGGGCATGATCATTCAGAGGAAACTCAGAATGTGCAGGGGGTGCCTGTACATGGCTGGACTTGGCCTTTGTGCCACCTGATGGGCACCTGGCACATCAGCTGGTACCGTCTCCTTTCCCAAGGAAAGGGAATGACGTGTGTCCATACTGGAATGGGATATTTCTGGGGTGAAAGCCTTGCCAGGCTCCACACAGGAACTGCCAGGGCTCAAGAGTTTTTTAATTATTTAAATATAAAGCAGGCACATAAAAGTGCAGCCAGGTTTTCAGGCTGCAGGTGGGGCAGTCCAGATCTAAACCCTGTTCCTTATCCCTCCACCCTCCATCCCTGTCCTGGAGCTTCCTTGTGCATCTCTCTTCATTTCCTGAGCTGAGAGCAGCTCCAGGACTGTCACACCCTTCCCAAGTCCTGATTTGGGATGGAAATCTGCATTTCCCAAACTGAGAGCAGCTCCAGGACTGTCACACCCTTCCCAAGTCCTGATTTGGGATGGAAATCTGCATTTCCCAAACTGAGCGCAGCTCCAGGACTGTCACACCCTTCCCATGTCCTGATTTGGGATGGAAATCTGCATTTCCTGAGCTGACAGCATCTCAAGGACAGCTCCAGGACTGTCACACCCTTCCATGTCCATCTGATTTGGGATGGAAATCCTAGCTGCTGTTCGTGAGAGCAGCATCCTGTCTCTCTGCTTTTCCCATGGGAATTAAAGGTCGGTGCTGGGGCTGGGAGATGAGGGGCTGCCACCTCCAGCACTCAGCAGGGAAGCTCTGAGCTGGAGAACCAACACTGGAAAACACGCTGGGGAAAAAAAAAAATAAAAGAGAGGGTTTTGGAAGCTTAGCTGGAATCATCCCTGCTCCATCAAACTTGTGGGCACAGGAAGGGGATTTGATATTTCCAGGGGAGGATTGTTTAAAGGTCTTTGTTTAAAAATTTGGAGGTGAAGATAAATTACTGGAATATTTCCCATAATCAGGTTGTTGTCTGGGCTGGGACAGAAGAACTGGGGCTGACTGAGGGTTGTAGGAAGAGGAGGTGCAGGCAGGACAGTGCCATGGAATCCCAGAGGGACTGGGGATACAAAAGGACCTTAAATCCCACCCAGTGCCACCCCGGCCATGGCAGGGACACCTCCCACTGTCCCAGGGACACCTCCCACTGTCCCAGGCTTCTCCAAGCCCAATGTCCAACCTGGCCTTGGGCACTGCCAGGGATCCAGGGGCAGCCACAGCTGCTCTGGGAATTCCAGCCCAGCCCCTCCCCACCCTCCCAGTCAAGAATTCCATCCTAAAATCTAATTTAAATCGACCTCCTTCGGCTGGAAGCCATTCCCCTTTGTCCTGGCATGCCAGGCCCTTGTCCCAAATTCCTGAATCCATGGGCAATGCCCAAGGCCTGCCCTGCTGTGGATGGGGGCAGAGCAAAGGGCACCTCCAGAACCGCCCCCATCCCTCAGGACCTGCCCTGCAGCATCCCAGTGATGCTGTTTTACCCCACAATGACACAGACTCTGAGATTCAGACGGCTGAAAATGACTCCTCTATTTTTGGGATGTGTCTCCCTTTTATTCTGTTTCACACAGGCCGATCTGATTGGTGACACACAGACAAACCTCTTCACTCACATTGGTCAGAGCAGAGGGACAGCAAGGAGAAGTCCCTCCGAGGGAAAGGAATGAAAAACAAAGTTACAGCTACAAAAACATTTCTCCTGTTTACAGAAAATTCCCTGGGAAAGGAATTTCAGAAAACCAAAACCCCTCAGGCACGGAACCAGGGCTACATCCCAGCATCCTCCCACCCCAAGGACAGCTCTTGCTGCTCCCCACAACCCACCGTGCAGACGGGCTGGAGAGGTTTTTTTGGACTGCAGCCTCCCCCAGACTGTTTATTGTTGACTCTGCCGCTTCCAAATGACGACGGGCTCGAATTTAGGGAAACAGGATGGGCCTGACAGATGCGTGAGGTGGCTCCTGGCAGCTGGAGGGGAAAGCATTTGCTGGGAGCTGGGAGCCTTGGCAGCAGCTCAGGCTCTAACAGCCCCCCACTGCTGCTGGGGGGACGCTTTACAGCGTCCACGGATCATCGAGCTCCGGAATGGGGAGAGGAGGAGCGGAATTTGGAGAGAAGTGGCACAACCACGGTGCTGGGCTATCCCTGATGGGAATGGGGGGGCCAGCAGTGGCGTCTGTGGGCACCGGCAGCATCAGGAACTGCCGGGGGTTTGTCTGGGAGCTCAGGGCAGTCTCAGGGCATAGGGAGCAGCTGTTGGAAGAGCAGATGCCCACGTCCCTCCCTTCTGCTGGAGAGATGATGACAGCTGGGCAGGGACGGGGCTGGGCAGGAGGATCCAAACAAACACGGATGGAGCAGGAGCTGTCTGTGTGCCTGGAAGGGCCAATATTGCAAACAGCAGCCTGCTCTCAGTGCCGCTGAGAGCTGCTGGGGGCAGCCAGTGCCCGGGGCCACCCCAGCGCTCTGCAGGGTGTGAGGAGCTCCTGGAACATCCCTGGACAGTGCCCAGTGTCACCCCAGCGCTCCGCGGGGTGTGAGGAGCTCCTGGAACATCCCTGGACAGTGCCCAGTGTCACCCCAGCGCTCCGCAGGGTGTGAGGAGCTCCTGGAACATCCCTGGACAGTGCCCAGTGTCACCCCAGCGCTCCGCAGGGTGTGAGGAGCTCCTGGAACATCCCTGGACAGTGCCCAGTGTCACCCCAGCGCTCCGCAGGGTGTGAGGAGCTCCTGGAACATCCCTGGACAGTGCCCAGTGTCACCCCAGCGCTCTGCAGGGTGTGAGGAGCTCCTGGAACATCCCTGGACAGTGCCCAGTGTCACCCCAGCGCTCCGCAGGGTGTGAGGAGCTCCTGGAACATCCCTGGACAGTGCCCAGTGTCACCCCAGCGCTCCGCAGGGTGTGAGGAGCTCCTGGAACATCCCTGGACAGTGCCCAGTGTCACCCCAGCGCTCCGCAGGGTGTGAGGAGCTCCTGGAACATCCCTGGACAGTGCCCAGTGTCACCCCAGCGCTCCGCAGGGTGTGAGGAGCTCCTGGAACATCCCTGGACAGTGCCCAGTGTCACCCCAGCGCTCTGCAGGGTGTGAGGAGCTCCTGGAACATCCCTGGACAGTGCCCGGGGCCACCCCAGGGCTCTGCAGGGTGTGAGGAGCTCCTGGAACATCCCTGGACAGTGCCCAGTGTCACCCCAGGGCTCTGCAGGGTGTGAGGAGCTCCTGGAACATCCCTGGACAGTGCCCAGTGTCACCCCAGCGCTCCGCAGGGTGTGAGGAGCTCCTGGAACATCCCTGGACAGTGCCCAGTGTCACCCCAGCGCTCCGCAGGGTGTGAGGAGCTCCTGGAACATCCCTGGACAGTGCCCAGTGTCACCCCAGCGCTCCGCAGGGTGTGAGGAGCTCCTGGAACATCCCTGGACAGTGCCCAGTGTCACCCCAGCGCTCTGCAGGGTGTGAGGAGCTCCTGGAACATCCCTGGACAGTGCCCAGTGTCACCCCAGCGCTCCGCAGGGTGTGAGGAGCTCCTGGAACATCCCTGGACAGTGCCCAGTGTCACCCCAGCGCTCCGCAGGGTGTGAGGAGCTCCTGGAACATCCCTGGACAGTGCCCGGGGCCACCCCAGGGCTCTGCAGGGTGTGAGGAGCTCCTGGAACATCCCTGGACAGTGCCCAGTGTCACCCCAGGGCTCTGCAGGGTGTGAGGAGCTCCTGGAACATCCCTGGACAGTGCCCAGTGTCACCCCAGCGCTCCGCAGGGTGTGAGGAGCTCCTGGAACATCCCTGGACAGTGCCCAGTGTCACCCCAGCGCTCCGCAGGGTGTGAGGAGCTCCTGGAACATCCCTGGACAGTGCCCAGTGTCACCCCAGCGCTCCGCAGGGTGTGAGGAGCTCCTGGAACATCCCTGGACAGTGCCCAGTGTCACCCCAGCGCTCTGCAGGGTGTGAGGAGCTCCTGGAACATCCCTGGGCAGTGCCCAGTGCCACCCTGGCATGTCAGATTATCCCTTTTCTGACCCAGAGATGGGGCTAACTGAGAGGAATTTTAAAGACTTTTATTCCATTTTCAGTCTCATGTGAAGGGTGAGACAGTGCAGGTGTTACAATTCACACCATCACAATCAGAACCCAAACAATTTCCTAATAACGACCCATTAGGAGCGTTTCCTGCCCGTCAGCTTTTGCCACACCGTGCTGTCAATGCAGTCACACCCCCAGGACATCAGCAGTGTGCTGGTGTCCTTCAGGGGGTTTTGGGGTGATGCACCCCACACCCCCACAGGGGCCTCCAAACGGGGAAAGAGTTTCAGTTCACCTTTAGACATTTTAGGGAGTTTAACTGGAAAGTTCCGTGGGTTTCTCACTGCAGTTGGCTCAGGGCCAGCACAGAGCATGGACTGGGCTCCAGGAATTTAACTCAGATTCTGTTGCTGATCTCATTTGGCCGAGAGCCCAACAGCCCACCTGAACTATTGAGTACTAAAGAGAAAGAACAAAGAAACTCCAGGTTTTGAGGTGTTGTAGCAAGTAGGAGACTTGTCTCTGTGCTGTGCTCGGCTTTGCCTTTGTGTTTGTGTTATTTTCCTTCTTTATTAAAACCTTTTTGATTTTTCAAGCCACGCTCGATCATGCCGTCTCACTAATTGATTTCTGCCATGTCTCTGCCGGGCTGGACCCTCAGAGGTGTGGGGAAAACCCCTCAGGGATTTATTCCTGATTTCATCTCTCTTTTACCTGAACCCTCGCTCTGAACACACCTCAGGGACCCCCAGCTTTTTCCCCTGCCCTGGTTTTATTTTATTCCCACCTTTCCTGGTAGTGCAGGATGAGCTGTGGGTGCAAAGCCCCTTCCACAAGGTGCTGATCCGTGGCAAATCCTCATTTCCTTCCTCAGGGCCTGTTTTTCCTTCTGTAAAAACCCCTTTCCCGAGCTGTTCTCTTGCCGTGTTTGTTTTCTCCCGGTGCCATATGGCTCCGTGGCTGCTGCAAGGGCTATAAATAAATAATTCAGCAGCAGGAGGTGGCACGAGCCAGGGCTTGGAGAGTGAGTGGGAGAGTCCCCTGGGCACGATTCACGCTGGAGATTCTCACTGGGGCACTGTGACAGAGCAGAGAAGAAAACAGGAAAACGGGAATTCTTTGGGAGCACCATGACAAAGCAGAGCAGACAGGAAAATGATGGGAATTCTATGGAAGGACCGTGACAAAGCAGAGACAGGAAAACGGGAATTCTTTGGGAGCAGAGCAGAGACAGGAAATTATGGGAATTCTCTGTGAGAACCGTGACAGAGCAGAGACAGGAAAATGGGAATTCTCTGGGAGCACTGTGACAAAGCAGAGACACGAAATAATGGGAATTCCCTGGGAGCACTGTGATTGAGCATAGCAGAGACAGGAAAATGATGGGAATTCTCTGGGAACACCGTGACAAAGCAGAGCAGAGACAGGGAAATGGAAATTTTCTGGGAGCACCATGACAGAGCAGAGCAGAGACAGGAAATAATGGGAATTCTCTGTGAGAACCGTGACAGAGCAGAGACAGGAAAATGGGAATTCTCTGGGAGCACCGTGACAAAGCATAGCAGAGACAGGAAAATGATGGGAATTCTCTGGGAACACCGTGACAAAGCAGAGCAGAGACAGGAAAATGGGAATTCTCTGGGAGCACTGTGACAGAGAAATCCAGTGCCAGGTTTGGCTAGAAAAACCCAATGCCAGGTTTAGTTAGAAAAACCCAGCGCTAGGTTTGGTTAGAAAAATCCAGCGCCAGGTTTAGTTAGAAAAACCCAATTCCAGCTTTTCTGTGGGAACGCAGCACAGCCAAAGATTCCTGTTCCGAGTGAGGAAATTCAGAGTTGTCTTCTGTAATCTGCCAGTATCGTGGGCAGTGTTGCTGATACCACACAAATCCCTGGATTTATTGATCTCCACGCTGTTGGTGATTCCAGATCCCTGCCCTGCCCTGTCCCTTATTTTCCAACACCGAGGGCAAAACCCTTTGAAGATCTTCAAGGGAAATTTCCGTTCCTAACATTACACATATTCTTTTGATTGCCACCATAACTTTTAAAGCGGGGCAACGTGCAGAGCTGTGGCTGCAGATCAATTTTTCCATTTTTTCCCTGGCCTTTGTCCCTTGTTTTTGCTGCAGAAGGAAATTCAGTGTGTGCCCAGAGGCGCTGGGGATGTCGAGTGACTGCAGAGTGGCTCTCCTGGCCGGAGGGATAAATCCAGGGATAAAGTCTGGGTTCCAGGGGCTCCTTCTCCCCTTTCTCCCTCCTCTCCAGGCTGGAATTCCAGCAGCTTTCCCAGCCACAGAAAATATTCAACATTAAAAATGCTTCTCAGTATTTTTTAAAAATACTTTTTTAAAGAACTTTTAAATATACTTTTCAGTATTTTAAAATACTTTTCAGTATTTTTAAAACGCTTTTCAGTATTTTTTTAAAATATTTTTTGGTATTTTTAAAAAAACTTTCCAGGCAGCGCCTCCCTGAGCTGGTCCTGCCCTGCTGCCCATGCAGGAGGTTCTGTGGGGTGGTTCTGTGGGATTTTCTTTGGGGTGGTTCTATGGGATTGTTCTGTGGGATTGTTCATTGGGATAGGTCTGTGGGATTGTTCATTGGGATTGTTCTGTGGCGTGGTTCTGTGGGATTGTTCATTGGGATAGGTCTGTGGGATTGTTCTCTGGGATTGTTCATTGGGATTGTTCTGTGGTGTGGTTCTGTGGGATTTTTCATTGGGATAGGTCAGTGGGATTGCTCTCTAGGATGGCTCTGCGGGTGGTGTTGGTGTGATCAGGCTCTCCAGGGGTTTGGAGTCCGGGATGTCAGCTCAGGGTTTGGTTTGTCCCAGGAAGGGACCCGGCACAGGAGCTGCAGCACAATCCCTGCTCTGGGGTTTGGGAGTGCACAGCAGAGCTGGGGGGTGCTGGGGGCCCACCCACAGCCCAGGACCCCAGAGCTGAGCCAGCACCTGCCAGGGGCTGCTCCAGGTCATTCCTGAAACAACAGCAGCAGGAGAAAGTGTCAGAGCACAGAAAACCTTGAAAAGGCAGGAAAATCCAAGGTTTTAATGCAGTGCCAAGGACAAAACGAAAAATGTAGAGCTTGCAAAAGAAATCCTGGAACCTCGGAGTGGTTTGGCTTCAAAAGGACCTGAAATCCCACCCAGTGCCACCCCTGCCATGGCAGGGACACCTCCCACTGTCCCCAGTGTCCAACCTGGCCTTGGGCGCTGCCAGGGATCCAGGGCAGCCACAGCTGCTCTGGCAATTCCAGCCCAGCCAGGAATTCCCAATTCCCAATCTCCCATCCATCCCTGCCCTCTGGCAGTGTGAAGCCATTCCCCGTGTCCTGGCAGGATTTCATGTCACTTCTGTTCCCTTATTCTGCATTAACCAGACCACAGCAGGGCACTTCTTTCTGCTGGGTTTTTGTTGTTTGTTGTTGTTGTTGTTTGTTTGTTTGTTTTATTTTTTTAGGGAATTTGGTTTGGGTTGGGTTTTTTTTAGAGATTCCAGAGCTGTGGAAACCCCTGCCTTGAGTCCCTGTGTGGGAAATGGATTAGAACTGTGAAAGGTGCATTGTATCAGGACCCACGAGGGGTGATTTCAGATGATTGGCTTTGGGGCATTAACAGCACTGTGTGGCAAAAGCTGATGGGCCAAAACCGCTTTCAATGGGTTGCAATTAGGAAATAGTTTGGCTTCTGATTGTGATGGTGTGAATTATAACACTGCACTGTCTCACCCTTCACATGAGACTGAAAACGGAACAAAAGTCTTTAAAACGCCTCTGAGTTGCCCCATCTCTGGGTCAGAAAAAGGGATCATCCAACAGGAATTCCCCCACGGGGCAGCCCAGGTTGAGGACCTGGGGTGTGGGAGGTGCCAGGGGATTGGGATGGGGTTGAAGGTCCCTGCCAGGAGATCATCCCGGGGCCCTAAGGCACTGAACAGTTCCCAGCTGGGTTCTGCAGCTCAGCATTTCCCATGTGTTTTTTGCAGCCCCAGCACTTTCCTGGCTGGTTGAGGCTCCCTGGGAGCCCTTCCCACAGACAGCCCTCGGCTCTCCCCGTGCTCTCTCCCAGCTCCAAGGAATCTCATCCTGGCGAAGCAGACTCTGCAAACCCCACGGTTTTCCTTGTCAAAACAATGCATACAAGCGTGGGATTTTGACACTAGGACTTTGGGGCTCGATTTTGATTGGGTAAATTGAAAAGCGCTGTCATTTATCAAGCGCTTCTCCTCGGTGGTGAAAGCAGCGAGAAATAATGATTGATGCAGGGTTGGGAACTTCTCCTTCAATCTTCTCTGGCCTGTCATTAAAAAAATATTGCATCTCAGCCCGTGGCCCGCGCATTTGTCTCCCGTGAAATTTTGCAAGGTCAAAGGATTGTCAACAGAACATCAATATCCACAACGTATTATCCTGTGTCTCGAGAACAAGTTCAGAAATAACAAGTTTGCTGCCAGCCTGGTAATACCAAGTTACATCAGTCATTTATCAGGAGCTGGAACTGATAAAGAAGAAAACCTCTTTGCCAGGGCTGTTGTTTTCTTGGTTTTTTTTTTTTTGTTTGTTTGTTTTTGTTGTTGTTGTTGTTGTTTGTTTTTGCTGTTGTTTGTTTGTTTGTTTTGTTGTTTTTGATTTTGTTTTTTGGGTTTTTTTGGTTGTTGTTTTTTGTTTTGTTTTGTTTTATTGTTTTTGGTTTTGTTTTTTGGTTTTGGTTTTGGTTTTTTAGTGTGTGTATGTTGTTTTTTTTTTTTCCCAAATTGGTTCATTGTGTTTTAGGGCTTTCAGTGATTCCTGCCTCCGTACAGCTGTTGCCAGTAGGAGGCTCCTCGGAAATGCTCCGTTTTCATTTATAAATATGGCCAGTTTTGCTTTAGGGTGCACCAGGGAGTGTTTTATGGGGTCATTAACTTTTGTCCGGAGTGTGATGTGTTGGTGCCTCCGTTCCCTGGGGGCCCTTTATTCTCACAGCCCCTGGGACACGCCCTGGAGGGGCTGATGCCAATTAAAACGTGGCCCTTTGCACCCAAATTAATCGCGGTGATTCATGCACAGGCTGCAAACCCCTCCTGCAGGGGCTCTGGGGACTGGGTTTGGAGGATTTTGGAAAATCCTGAGATGGTTTGGGTTGAAGGGACCTTAAATCCCACCCGGTGTCACCCCTGCCGTGGCAGGGACACCTCCCACTGTCCCAGGCTGCTCCAAGCCCCAACCCTTGGACACTTCCAGGCATGAGGAAACAGCAGCAGGAAA
Organism: Chamaea fasciata; assembly: GCF_029207755.1. Lineage (NCBI taxonomy): Eukaryota > Metazoa > Chordata > Aves > Passeriformes > Sylviidae > Chamaea > Chamaea fasciata. Next base: position 62,439,233 of record NW_027094092.1, read on the forward strand.
AGAATTTCTTCCCAATATCTGATCTAAACCTCTCCACTCTCTTAAATTTTTAGTTTCAACCCACCCTCCCTTGCTTATATCAGGATTAGCCCGCTGGTTCCAGCAATGTTCATCACCAAAACAAACAAATAATCCGTTTTTCTCCCCCACCACCCCCAGTCAGCATTTTTGGTTCGTGTTGAGTTAGGGCAGACATTGTCCTCTCATGGTTATGCCAGGCACAAGTGTGGCAGGCAAACCTGCTTTGGAGCAAAACTTGGAATTCTGATCCTACAAGTGCCAGTAGAAAGGGGATGGATGATACGTATAAATCCATGGTTTTGGGAAGGGACTTCCTCAAGTGATTTAAAATGCGGTTTCAACCTCCTAATTTCATATATATCTGAAAAAATTAATATGAATATATATATCTATATGAATGAATATATATATATCTATATGAATGAATATATATATGAAAAAATATATATGAATATATATAAAATAAGATCTATGGTTGTAGTAATCCTGGTGTGATTGACCAAAGTCAGTCTAGCAGGATGAGCTGGTCCTAATTAGGCCCTGCCTAATCTAAGCTGACCCTTCTGGGCTGTGGCGGGGCTGGTGGCCCTTTAGGGGAGGCACTGGCAGAGGCTCCAGGCTTTTCCAGGGCAGGGATGTGGCATCAGTGCTGCTGGGGGGTGAGTGATTGACGCTGTTTTACGCCACAGAGACACCGACTCTGAGATTCGGAAGGCTGAAAATGACTCCTCTAGTTTTGGGATGTGTCTCCCTTTTACACTGGTTCACACAGACCGATTTGATTGGTGACACAAAGGTGAAACCTCTTCACTCACACAGGTCAGAGCAGAGGGACAGCAAGGAGAAGTCCCTCCTAGGGAAAGGAATGAATAACAAAGGTACAGCTACAAAAACATTTCTCCTGTTCACAGGAAATTCCCTGGGAAAGGAATTTCAGAAAACCGAAACACCTCAGGCACAGAACCAGGGCTACAGGTGATTCCCAGGGGTGCAGCAGGACCAGGGTCCAAGTTCTGAGCTCTTATTTCTGTTTTTCTGGCCTTGTGATGCTGGAATGCAGTGGAAGAATCTGAAGGTTGTGAGTTCATTCCTCACACGGGGCACCATCTGTGACGGTTCTGGATTCTTTTCTCTCTCTTCTAAGGTCAGGATGAAAGACACAGGAAATGTAGATTTTGAGTTTAGACTTGGGTGTTTATGATTTCTTATCTGTTTACAGGCTCACGAGCTGTGAGCTCTACCAAGTCAGAGAAATGAGGTAAAATGGAGAGCCTCTAACTCTTTCCAAGGTTATTTAAGAGATAATTACCCAATAACAAGGTGACACCTGTATTATTGATATTTCTGACCCGATAGTGACCACCCAAGGCTGCAATGGGCCAATTACAGAAAACCACCCAAACCCACGGGGAAGAAGGAAGAAGAAGGTGAAGAAGAAGGACTCAGACAACGCCCAAAATCCTCCATCTTGACTCACACACATTACTAAACACTAAAACCTTAAATCCAAGTTTTTCACCCTGTGAAATCACACAACACCGTTCAAACCACACACCCCCAGCCCCAGTGCCGTCACTCAATCTCAGGAGCCTGTTCCAAGGCCTCAGGTCAAATGTGGTGCCTGCCCGAGGATCAGCACCCCTCAGCCCAGAAAGCCTGGAATTTTCAGCCTCCAGGGTTCCAACAGAAGCAGAACTGGTTTAGTCTGGTTTAATGTGAACTTTCAAAGAAGATGCTGAAAAAAGGGTTAAACCCTCCCGGGTTTTGGGTTGTGCTGGTGTGCCCCTGTGGTCAGTGCCGAAGGGAATTTAGAATTGGCTGCTGTGGGGATTTTTGGTTTTATTTTTTTTAATAGTTGCGTTCTTTCCATGCTCAAGGTGGCAAAGCACAGGTGAGGGATCCCCAGATCTCCCAGGATGTTGTGGTTTGTCCTCTCTCTCTGGAAATGATGTGTTCATGGAGGGGCTGAGCTGCTGCAGCCCCTGCCCAGTCCCCAAACTGGTCCTTGGGCCAGACTGAGCTGGAGGGAGGGGGGAAAAAGCCCCTTGGGCTGTAGGAATTCATTTCCCACCCCCAGCAAGTGTTTTCCATACAGGGAAAAGTTTAAGACTCACCCCTTGCATTTCTTATAAGGCAAAGAACCCAGAAAGTTCTTTGCTGTTCTGACAGTGATTGGCTCAGCGCCAAGAGAGAAGCATCTACTGAACCTTTTTTCTGTTCTTCAAATCCGGCACCTCTCCCTGTTGGCAGCAGGCCAGGTTGTCCCTCCTAAAACATTCAGGATTTAGGAAGGAGCCCAAAGGAAGTCAAGGGATTTTTGGCGTGTTTCTGGCAGGGTGTCAGAGGTTTTCTGGGACACCTGTGCGCGGCTTTGCTTTTGTTTTCTGTAACATTTGTAATTTTGTTATTTTTCGCTTATTAAACATTTTGCTTTACGAAACACCTCCGAAGAGCGGTCTGGCTGAAATGATTTTAATCCAATCAGCAAGGGCTGGACCCTCAGAGACTGATGCATTTACACGTGGTTTATAAAATCTGGGCACATGTTAACCTGTGTCATTGGGGTCCTTTCTGCTGGAGCTCAGGACCTGCAGCAACTCCCCCTCAGGAAGTTTAATCCTCTTTTTGTGCTCAGTGAATTCCTGGAGTTCTGCTGTGTGGGGAGAGGGGAATGCTGAGGTCTGCCCAAAGCTTTGGTGTGGAATTTGGGCTCACATTTACATTAATTTGTACTTAAATTGCTAAAAAAGAGATGTGACTCGATCAGCGTTTGGCTGTGATGTGTGCTCAGCTGAGCTCCTGGAGTGGGAACGCGGATGGGAAAATTGTCCTTGCGGCCTGGGAATGATCTCAGGGGAAGCACAGGGATCTCTGGGCCTCGCAGATTAATTTCAAGCAGAATTTCAACCTGGTTTAAACCTGCACTTTGAGGATAATCTTGTACTGGTTGTTCTTTTGTTGCACTTTTTTCTTGATCTGACGCCCTCAGTTCCCCCTGTTTTTCCTGCTTTTTGGCTTGTTGGTCCCAGGCAATCAATGGGAAGTGAGCAGGCAGTGAAAAAGAACCTTTAAAAATTTTACACCTCCTCTTTCAGATGATCCAAGGCTGTTTTTTCTTCCAGCACACCCGTAGCAGGTTTGTTTTTTTTTTTTTTTTCTCTGTTTTTAAGAGGGACAAAATAAAAGCAGCAGTTTATCCTGTCCTTAAGGTGTGTGGATGAACAGAGGGCTGTAGGTGAGAGTTACCGAGGTGTAAAACACAAAAACCCTCTAGGCAGGGATGGGATTGATGGGATTGCTGCAGGTGCAGTGTCAGGGTGATAAAAACTGCCAGGCTTGGATGTTCCAGGGGTGTCCAGTGTGGCTGAGAATGTGCAGAAACCCCTGGGAGCTTTAGTGGGAGGCTGGGAATGGGTGTGGAAGGGAAGGGGCTGATTCCAGTGATGCCTTGGGCAGGCTGAGCTGGAACAGACACTGGACAGAGCTGGAGAATAAAGGAGAGATTTATTAAAAGGCCTTTAAGGACACACCTTGGGCAGGACAAGAGCCTGACCAGGGCTGCACCCAAGGGGGACCCAAAATGGTCACAAAATGGACACAAAATGGACACAAAACGGTCACAAAATGGACACAAAATGGACACAAAATGGACACAAAATGGTCACAAAATGGACAAACGGTCACCAGGTCTCCCACTTTTCCAAGTTCTGGTCCATTTGCACATCGGGGTTGAATTGTCCAATCCCAGCTGCAGGTGATGCAGTCCCATCCTTCTTGTTCTCTCCCTCCAGCCCACCCTTGTTTGTGCCTTTGGGCCTGAACACTTGTCCCAGCTGTCCTTGGTGTGCAGCAGGAGAAGGATTTGTTTTGTGTCCCTGCTGTGTGCAGAGCTGAGTGACACTGACTGTGGGCTCAGAGCTGCGCCCCTGCGCACCGCAGAGCCTCAAATACAGGGGAGATAAAACTGAAAGCATCACCAGAGGTATTTGTGGCACTGGGAAGCAGCAACCTCAGCCCTTCCTCACAGGCCTGGCTCCCCCAGCCTTTCAGGGGCCCATTTGAAAGTCCTTTTGAGGCTCTGAGAAGAGGTGAACAAGAAGTGACTGTCCCTGGCTGTGCTGGCCGTGTCTGCAGTGGGGAGCTGGGAGAGGCTCCCTACTTGGGGTCAGGTTTTGGGGAAGGCTGGTGTGGGCCTGATAATTCTGGCTCTGGGAGATTTTAGCCTGCTGGCATCTGCGAACTTTTTCTCCAGAAAAAGTTTCTCACTAAAGTTTCTTCTCAAAACCATCTTGGCAAACAAATCTCCTCTCTCAAAACCATCTTTCTCCAGGTGGTGTTTTGCTGTTTCTCTGGTTTAACCCATGGGATCAGAGAGGTGTCGTTCCTATTCACCAACCGTGTTCAGTCTGTATGGAAACACCTTATAAAAGGCAGTAAGAATTAGACAATAAACGCCTTTTTTCTGTGCTCTTTGCCTTCTGAAATATTTGGAGTCTTTCATGTTTCTTTTGCGTCCCACAGCAACAGGCTGGGGGGACAGGCTGGCTGTGCTGCTGGTGGCCCTCAGCTGGTCCCTGTCCCTCTCCTGGGCTGCACTTTTGGGATTCTGGTGGCTGGGGAGGGAGGCAGGGAGGGAGGAGAGGCCCAGGCTGAGCAGCAGTTTGGGCAATCCCATCCCTGCTCTCCCTCCATCCCTGAGCTCTGGGGAAGCCCTGGGCAGCAGCAGCCCCTCAGCCAGAGCCAGCCCTGCCTGCTGACCTGTCCCAGCACTCTGGGAGCTCCCACGTTCACAGTGGACAGGTCTGCATCACCTGACTCCAGATCCTGCCACTCCCTCCTGTTACCTTGATTCTTTTCAGCCTTCTGATGTTTGCATTTTTGTAGGGGAGTTTTCTTACAGATTTTCAGGTAAACAAGGTGATTGTTTAATCATTCCTCTCTGGAGGAAGGAGAATTGATGGACTTCTAGTTTAACCAGTGTGGTTGGAGAGGTGTCAACCTTACTCTCCAGTCCCTGGTCATTGTCCAAAATCTGTATAAATCGAAGTAAGGAAATAAACTACCCTCTTTCTACCCTGACGATGCGTGCGTGTCCTTCATTGCGTGTCCTATAGCAACACCCTTCCCCCTCCCTTTCCAGAAGGAGAGGCTGGGGGCAGCAGGTATCTTCTCCTTTCTGGTTCCATCCCCGATCCTCCCGTTTTGACAGGGCTGCATCTCCCCGCTCCGTGCAGCCTGACACTTTTGCAGCCCATTTTCTCCCTGTCTGCTCTGATCTCTGGTTATTTGACCCTAATGAGGAGAGACTGCTCCGGGTGCGTGGAAGGGGGGCAGGTCTGGGCCCGTGGTGCTCCGACCAGGAATGAATTTCCCTGTTCCTGTCAACAGCTTTTTATCTAAGCTCTTATCTGAAGCTGTCTTGATCAGTGTGTTCCTGCAAGGACCATATAGAACCATCGGATCCATGACCTGACAGCTCTGCCTGGTGCTGGGGAAGGAAATAGTCAAATCATGGAATCCTGGAGCGGTTTCTGGGTTGGACGGGAAATGAAAACCCATCCATCCCACCCCTGCCGTGGACAGGGACACCTTCCACTGTCCCAGGCTGCTCCAAATGTGGGAATGTGTGTGGGAACAGCCCTGGGAAGCTCCCACGGAAGCACAGATGATCTAATCTCCATATTAAAGTGAGAGCTGTGATGTGCAGGGGAGGCGGCTCAGCGGGAGCTCGGCTTTCAAGAACGAATTAATAGATGGCAGGAATAAAACAAGCTGTAAGAGGCTGTTTTCTTTGGCAATTAGGATACACCGGGTGAAAAGTACAACTGAGAATTGTTTCCCTGAGCAAGAGGCTGGCTGGTGGAAAAGCAGATGGTTCTGCAGCCTGGGGAGGAGACACGGGCGTCCTGGTTTAGATGGACAGGTATCTGCCGGGGAAGGTTGGAGTCTCCCTTGGACTGTAAGCCCCTCCTCCCCTTTTTTCCAAATTATTATAAATTTGCAATTAAAGGGAAGTGAACCCCAAAGCCTGGTGCCAATTTCACTGGGCAAGGTGCCAAATAGCCCACCTGGACCATCAGGAACTGAAAAGACTGCACAAAGGAGCCCAGTTGCTCTTTTGGACTGCCATACCCGTGTGAGAGTGTTCTCTGCACTGTGTTCGACTTATATTTCTTTGTTCTATGATGCTTATTATTTCTGTCATTATTAAACCCTTTTCTTCTACAAAGCATGTCCAGAGAAGTCGTCTCGCTGTTATTAAGCCACTCTGAGAAGTGCAGGACACCCTCGGAGACTGGAAAAATCTTCACGTAGCTTATTCCTTTCTGGTCATGTGCAGGATTTTATCACTGGGGGAAGCAGGAGGAGGCACAGAATGTGCTAATGCATTGTTGCAGGGCACCCCCACAGTTTGACAGGTGTTCCCATACCAGGAAAAGAGTCTGAGCTTCACCCCCGAACTTTTAAGGAAGAAGAACCAGAAACTTCCTTGCTCCTCTCACCAGAACTGGCCCAGCACAAAGGCGCCTGTTGGACTCTTGAGCTGTTCCTCAAGGAATGTGGCTGTTTTCTGTTGGGCACCAAGCCAAAAACCCCCTCCGGATCTTTGAACGCTTGAGAGACAGCACAGAAACTCTTGGGGCTTTTTGGAGCGTCTCAGCAGGTGCAGGGGCCCTCCCTGCACTGTGCACGGCTTTTGTTATTTTGTTTTGTACACTTCGTGAGACCTGAGCAATCCACGGGTGGGAGCTGCCAGTGGTGCAGGAACAGATCAGGTGCTCTGGGGAAGGCCAGGCAGGACTGGGAACGCCCCTGGTGCTGCTCAGAGGAGCTCAGCTGACTGGGGGAGTCTGGGGCAGGGAAATCAACGCTGCCCGGGCTGTAATTAAAGGTGCTCAGGGCCCATTAGCAGAGCTTGTAAAAACGCTCTTTAATCCACTTTGATAAATGGGAATCCTGGTTTAATTGCTTTGTAAAAATTGCGTGTGGGCTGCTTTCCATAGGTGGGATGGATGTAGCTGTGATGGGAGTCAGGGCCACCCAGGCTCCAGCCTCATCCCAGTTGGATCCTCATCAGGAGCAGCTGCTTTCCCTTTCCCGTGGACATTCAGAGTCATTCTATCATTCTTAAGCTTGATCTCTTTTAATCCTTCTCTTCTTGGGCTGACCTCTCTCGTGTTTCACCTGCTCTGCGGTTAGAGGGGTAGAGCAGTGAATATTAGAGACAACTGTGGTGCTGTAGGCAGAGTCATTGATGTCCTAAAAAAACCCCAAACACACAAAAAAAATCCCCAACCAGTAGCAGCTCTGGGGGCTGCGGTTTGTGCTTGGGGTAAAGCTCAGCCTGCACCTTCCAGCATTTCCAGGTTCATGGGTGACGAGTTTCACAGGAATTCTGGATTTTACAGATTTCTGCCCTTTGCTGTTCCCGCTGACACCCAGCCTCACCCCGCGTGTGGAGTATCGGGAGGAATGTTGGCTGTGACACTGAGCCAGCCTCACGCTGTCACCAGGTGCAAACGCTGCCCCGGGACTTGCTGCAACAGTCAGGCACAGTCTGCCAGTGGTGATCTCCTCTCCTGGGAGCAGATTTCAGCCAGCGGGGTTGTGCTGAGCCGGGGAAGCTCAAAGGGCTGCTGAATGTGGGGCTGAGGGCTTCTCCCAGCTCTGCCAGGACAGCCTGGGTGAGGAGGAGCTCCTGGTGCCCCTGCCCATGGAGGGGTGGGAATGAGAGGAGCTTTAAGGTCTCTTCTGATGTTCTTTTACACTAGAACAACAGAGACTCTGAGATTCAGAAGGCTGAAAATGACTCCTCTGGTTTTGGAATGGAGTTTTTTAATATATACTATTTCACACAGACCGATTCGATTGGTGACACACAGACAAACCTCTTCACTCACATTGGTCAGAGCAGAGGGACAGCAAGGAGAAATCCCTCCTAGGGAAAGGAATGAATAAGGAAGTTACAGTTACAAAAACATTTCTCCTGTTTACAGGAAATACCCTGGTAGGGGAATTTGAGAAAACCAAAACACGTCAGGCACGGAACAGGGCTCCACCCTTCCATCCCAACCCTCTCTGTGTTCTGGATTTCCCTTCCCCGTGTGCAGCCCTGCCAGGTGAGCTCACAGCTCTGCACCGAGCCTGCCGAGGGGCTTGGGAAAACAAACGTTGCTTGTACACAGTGGGGTCGGTGTCTGGGGCTCTCCCAGCTGCCCTGCAATGCCACAGAACAGCCAAACCTCTCGTTTTCCTGACTGAATTTCCCAGAGCTGCTGATTCCTGCCTCCTGTTCTGACAGTGCCTCCGCAGAGCCGGGAGTGCGGAGGGAGCAGGAGGGGTCAGGGGTCAGAGTGCTGCTGACAACTCCCAGAAATAAAACACCCTCAGCATCCAGCCCTGCTCTCAGGCACTTCCAGAGGAATCCCAAACACAAAGGAATGATGTTGGAAATTCCTTTCCTGTGCACCAGTTTTCACAAGGGCGTGGGGTGATAGGACAAGGGGACGTGGCCTTCAATGGAGGGCAGGGATGGATGGGATACTGGGGAGGAATTCCTGGCTGGGAGGGTGGGGAGGAGCTGGGCTGGAATTCCCAGAGCAGCTGTGGCTGCCCCTGGATCCCTGGCAGTGCCCAAGGCCAGGTTGGACATTGGGCTTGGAGCAGCCTGGGACAGTGGGAGGTGTCCCTGCCCATGGAATGGGTGGGACGGGATGGGAGGTTTCTTTGAACCCAAACCATTCTGGGATTTGATGCCTCCAATTCCAGATGTGTGTGTGTGGGGGGCGGTTTGTGTGGCCCAGGTGGCTCAGCACAGTGACAGTGGGATTGTCCCAGCCCAGGGTGGGGATTCCATGTCAAACCCACCCTGAGGTGTCCCTGCCCCATTTTCAGGAGAGCTCCTCCTGGAACAAGCCAGAAAAGAGGAGAAAGAGGGAAATTCTGTCCAAAGGGGGAAATCCCCAGATCTGTCTGTGGTGTCCAGCTGCTTTTGAGGACTGGGATTTTTTGGGGGTGTTGCAGCAAGGAAATATCTCTGCCAGGAGCAGTAGATTGGAGCTGAGCCTGCAGGGACTCACTGGAAGGACCAGTTAAGCTCTGGAATGTGGCATAATTGTGGAAATCACACCAGGAGCTGCTGGGGGGCTGTTGGCACCTGCACCTCTGCTGGGCAGGCCTGGAGTTGCTATGATGCTTCCTCTGCTGGTTTGTTTTTTTTTTTTTTTGTATTGTATTTTTGTATTTTTGTTACTATTTCCAGATCCCCAGAGCTTGGGAAGGGAGGGGAGACCTCTCCCAGCCCCTCAGTGCTGGGAGTTCTGGGACTCGATGATCTCAGTCAGAACTCAGAATCCTTGTTCTAATCCACCCTGGGTTGGATCAAACTACAGCTCACTTGTCATGGCAGCCTTGGAACCACCTCCGGTTTTAAGAAAAGTTTATAAAAACAAAGGAGAAACACGAAGAACACGAGGAGAAAACGACCAAGTGGCTGTTAATAATAATTATTACTTCTGCTCCCTTTCACTCCCTTGCCAAGGTACGGTTGTGGCATTATTGTTCCTGTCTCCAGGTAATTCTCCCTTGCCAGGTTCCCTCTGCTGCAGTGAAATGTAGAAAAAACCCTTCCAGCCTGCATTCATTATCCTTCAGGCTGGGCAGCTCCCACTGGCTTTGCTCTGAGCATCTGTCAGGGCTACAGCTGGGAAATCCCTTTTTCCCCGGCTCTGTCTGGGCCGTGTGGCTCCGTTCTGGATGGAAACTTGCCCATGTTCGGCTCCTCAGGAGCAGCCGCTTTCCCTTTCCCGTGGACTTTCAGACAGAGTCGTTCTATCATGCTTAAGCCTGATCTCTCTTAATCCTTCTGCTTCTTGGGCTGATCTGTTTCACCCGCTCTGCGGTTAGAGGGGCAGAGCAGTGAATGTTAGAGACAACTGTGGTGCTGTAGGCAGAGTCATTTAAGTCCTAAAAAAACCCCAAACACACAAAAAAAAATTCCCCAACCAGCAGCAGCTCTGGGGGCTGTGGTTTGTGCTTCCAGTCTGCACCTTCCAGCATTTCCAGATTCCGGAAAGTTTCACTGGAATTCTGGATTTTACAGATTTCTGCCCGCTGTTGTTCCCACGGACTCCCAAAGCCTCACCCAGGCAGGATAGTGTGTGAAACGTCTCTTCCTCCACACAGGACTGGCGCTAATGGTTAAAAGTGTGAGGAGAAAACCTGGGCTGGTGGGAATGGTGTGAGCTTTAAGGGCCCTTCCAACCCAAGCCATTCCACGATTCTAAAAACCTCTTACTGAGGCCAGTGCAACATCTCTGCTGATCTCTGTGGAGAGATGAAAAATCCCAAACAGAACCCCCTCCGTAGAAATGAGAAGGAAGAAATCAGATTCTTTTTTTTTTTTTTTTTTTTTTTTTAACAGCCGATTTTCTTTCCTGTGTGAGTCCCAAGCTCTTTTGGGCCACTCTGAGCTGGGGTTCCCTGTGCTGGGCCACATCCAGGAGCTTTTCCTGCTGGACACAGGATTGGTTTGTGGGTATGAACATGGAGTTATTTATGCTGGAAAAATCCATGAGTCCAACTGTCCCCCATCACAGCCAAGGCTGTCCCTGAGTGCCGCATCCCCAGGGCTTGAAATCCCTCCAGGGATGGAGACTCCAGCACTGCCCTGGGCAGCCTGGACAACCCTTTCCACGATGGAATTTCCCCAGTATCCAATCTCAACTTCCCCTGGCTCACCTTGAGGCCGTTTCCTCTTGTTTGTTAGCTGCAGAGGAGAGCCCAACAGCCTCTCCCGTGATTCATCCTGCAGATGTAGGAAACGAAAAGCCAGAAATCCCCTGGGCTGGGCGAGCAGAGTCCCCCTTAAACCCTTTTCACCTCCTCTTTCCTCTCCGAGCTGCTTTCCCAGATGTTGATCCTGGGGTGAAGCTCCCCAGTTTGGGAGCTGGGAGAGCAAAGGGCAATTCCCTTTCCCTGCTGCTCTCTCCCTTTGGTTCTCTGCCCTGGCTCTGTCTGTCCCAGCCCAGGCTGAGCTGCTCTGGGTGGGCATTTCTGCTCCCCAGAGACATTTATGGCCCCAAAGAGCCCCCAGACCCTGCGCTCCCTTTCTGACACAATTCTGCCTGAGGCCAGCGTGTTGTCAGCCCCACGAAGGTGTATCAAGCTCTGAGGGTTTTCCAGCAACATCCCAGAAATGGCTGAAGAATAATTAGCTTGATTGCAGGTGTTTTGAAATAGCAAAAAAAAAAGGTTTTAATTAAAGAAGAAAATAACAAACCGTACAGAGGAAAAGAATAAAAGCCGTGCACAGTGCAGGGAGGTTCCTTACACCTGCTAAGACACTCTGAAGAACACTGAAATTTTCTGTGCTCTCTCTCAAGTATTCAACGATCCAGGAGGGGTTTTTGGCTTGGTGCCCAACAGAAAACAGCCACATTCCTTGAGGAGCAGCTCCAGGGTCCAACAGGCGCCTTTGTGCTGGTTCCTTTCCTCCCTCAGCTGGCCCCTGGCGGGCTGGGACTGGGGAGAGGCAGGAGGTGAGGCAGGGATGCTCCGTGCCTGTGCCAGTCTGTTCTCTGCAGCCTCCCCGAGAGGCTTTCCAGGGAATTGTTATGCCCCGGCCAACAACCCAGCCTGATGGATGCCGCTGTTTAGCAGGGCAGATATTCAAGCTAAATCTGTTTCAGGAACAAAATGTGTCAGGTGTGGCCGGGTAATGCAGTTTGGGTTTTATTTAGGTGCTGCTGGCCCTGCCCCTCTCCAGGCACAGCAACACCATTTGTCAGGAAAAGCGGGATCTGGGCAGGGAGCAGCTGCTGGTTGAGGACTGGCAATAACCCTGCCCTGGTGGATCCAGCTCCCTCTTGGTGCCAGGATCCAGCCGTGGAGTGGCAGCTTCAGGAGAGCTCCCATTAAAACAGCCACAAAAGGGATTGCTGAAGGACCCCCCCATCCCTGGAAGTGCTCCAGGACAGGTTGGATGGGGCTTGGAGCAGCCTGGGATAGTGGCAGGTGTCCCTGCCCATGGCAGGGGGTGCAGTGAGATGGGTTTAAAGGTCCCTTTCATCCTAAACCCTTCTGGGGTTAATTTAAAGGCAATGCTAAAAAATCCATATTAAATATCTCATGTCATTAAATGAGGGATCTCTCGGGGAGCTCAGCCTCTGTCAGTCTGCAGTTGTAGGGACGTTCTCCGTGACCAGGGGTGGGAAGAGGTGGTAATTCAGTTTGGCACATGGAATTCAGCCGTGGAGCATCCTGTTGTGAGGCAGGAGCACGGTGTGCTCTGTTCTGCTCCCCACAGGTGCCTGCAGTGGGCAAAGCTCCGCTGCCTCTCTTCCATCAACCTTAGATTTTCATGGAAGTCTCTTGCTTGCTTGTCCCCTGTCCCTCAATGCCTTTGTGCATTTCCTCCCCAAAACCTTCTGTCATTCCCACTCGACCCAACGATCCTCAAGGTCTTGTCCAGCCCAATGGATTCTGTGTCTCTGGAGCGTGTCCCAAGGCTGGAGGAGGGGACAGTTCCTGGGCTCCTTCCATCTCTCCTGAGGAACTCCTGGGATGTGGGAGCAGAGCCTGGGGGGCTCTGGCTCAGTCCCTGTGCTGGGGACCCCTGGGATGTGCTGGGCAGGAGGAGCCACGGCTGCTCCTGCCTTTGTGGGGAGTTAAATGGTTGCTTAATGAATAAATAAATGTCATTCAGTGCTTGCTGGTGCATCTGAAACAGCACCTCTGGGAGTGTGGGGTTTAAATCAGCACGGGCACCAGCCGTGTGTGCTCCAGAGGGATGGATCCAGTGGATCTTTGTGCAGAGACATCAGGGGAAAGGAGAATTGCAAGGTGCTGAAGTGACTCAGGAACAGAGCTGCCTCTGATGGAGTTGGCTGCGTCCCTCTGGATCAGGACCTCAGCAGCCACCCCCTGAAACGCCTGCTGCTGCACTGAGCGCCCCAGAGCAGGAGTAAAATTAAAATTTGAGGGTTTGGCAGCAAATTCCTGAGCTTCAGAGTGTTTTGTCCTTTGAAATGCACCACGAAACCCCCCAGCGCCTTCAATACACATCAGATGTGGTATCTCCCACTCAGAGAGAGCCACTTAGAGGTATTTATCCAGTGGCTTGTTAAAGCAGCTATAAATAATCCATCAGTGCTGCAGGGATGTCTGGTAATGTTCCTTTATTTACGGGAGGTGCGCTTTGTGTTGGAGCAGGGAGTTCTCCTTAACTCCATAATTCCCAAAGTGCTCTTGTGCGGACTGTAATATCTGACACATAATGTAGGCTAGAACACAGATCAAGATATAAATTAGCAGAAGTGTGTCCTGAGGCTTCTCTGATGGTACACGCAATGCTTCTCCCCTTAATTATCTTGTCATGATAATTCCCTTTAATTATCTTGCCATAATAAATTCAGTAGGTGAATTAATCTGGAATAGTCACGGAGCGGCACGTGACTGTGACAGCCTTGGATTTGCTGTCAAGGTTTTTGCTGACAAACCAGAATCCCTCTGCTCCCTCCCAGAGCCGTTTGATGTTAATAGTGCCCTATTTTCCTCACATCCCACATCTCTCCGTGACAAAGCCCAAGGAACTGTGCAGCGAGTGGCAGAGCTGTGATGTGGGCTGTGGGAAATCAAACCTGGTGGTTCCAACGGGCCAGAGGAGTTCTGCAAACCTTTGTGGGAGTTTTGGAGGCTGTGGGAGTTTTGGAGGCTTTTTTTTTTTTTGGGTGGGTTAAAAAAAAACCCAAACAACCAAACCCACAAAAATCCACTATTCTTCTGATTTAATTTCACAGGGAACAACTGAAGCTGAAGAGACCGAGGGGGTCCCTGGTGGTGCCGGTGTCACAGCAGGACCTGGGGTGGGCTTTTCTTCCTCCTGGGGTTTGGAGGGACAGATGGAAATGGCTTTTCCAGGAGGGACGGGGTGAGCAGCACCGTGGGGGCAGCCACAGACAGAGCTGGGCTTGACCCTCCCTCCCCTCACCTGAGGCTGTGCCAAAGCATTGGGGTAGTGCCCCTAATTCCGTGGGACAGAGGGGAATGTGTCCATGCCCATGGGATAAAGGGGAAGTGTCCATGCCCATGGGATAAAGGGGAATGTCCCCAGGATAAAGGGGAATGTGCCCAGGATAAGGGGGGTTGTCCTGTGTCCATGGGATAAAGGGAAATGTCCCATGTCCTGGATAAAGGGAAATGTCGTGTGTCCATGGGGTAATGGGGAATGGCCCCAGGAGAAAGGGTAATGGCCCCGGGATAAAGGGGAATGTCCCTGGGATAAAGGGGAATATCCTCGGGATATCGGGGAATGTCCCGTGTCCCTGGGATAATGGGGAATGTCCTGGGTCCACTGGATAACAGGGAATGTCCCCTGTCCCTGGATAAAGGGGATTGTCCCATGTCCATGGGAATGTTCTCTGTCCCCAGATCTCGTTAGCTGCTGCAGAGCTGAGCTGGGCCATCCATCAGGGCCACGAGGAGCCCGGGAAACTTTTAAACACAGGGGCTGGAATCAATAACTGCAATCGTGCTCCCAGACCGGCTGAGCCAGGTCCTGCCTGGGCTGGGGACAGCCAGGAGTCACTCCCTGCTGCCCCAGGGGCTGGGGACAGCCAGCAGAGTCATTCCTGCTGCCCCAGGGACTGGGGACAGCCAGGAGTCACTTCCTGCTGCCCCAGGGGCTGGGGACACCCAGCAGAGTCATTCCTGCTGCCCCAGGGACTGGGGACAGCCAGGAGTCACTCCCTGCTGCCCCAGGGGCTGGGGACACCCAGCAGAGTCATTCCTGCTGCCCCAGGGGCTGGGGACAGCCCACAGAGTCATTCCTGCTCCCCAGGGACTGGGGACACCCAGCAGAGTCATTCCTGCTCCCCGGGGACTGGGGACAGCCAGCAGAGTCATTCCTGCTCCCCGGGGACTGGGGACAGCCAGCAGAGTCATTCCTGCTGCCCCAGGGGCTGGGGACAGCCCGCAGAGTCATTCCTGCTGCCCCAGGGACTGGGGACAGCCAGCAGAGTCATTCCTGCTCCCCAGGGACTGGGGACACCCAGCAGAGTCATTCCTGCTGCCCCAGGGGCTGGGGACAGCCCACAGAGTCATTCCTGCTCCCCAGGGGCTGGGGACAGCCAGCAGAGTCATTCCTGCTCCCCGGGGACTGGGGACAGCCAGCAGAGTCATTCCTGCTCCCCGGGGACTGGGGACAGCCAGCAGAGTCATTCCTGCTCCCCGGGGACTGGGGACAGCCCGCAGAGTCATTCCTGCTGCCCCAGGGACTGGGGACACCCAGCAGAGTCATTCCTGCTGCCCCAGGGGCTGGGGACAGCCAGCAGAGTCATTCCTGCTCCCCGGGGACTGGGGACAGCCCGCAGAGTCATTCCTGCTGCCCCAGGGGCTGGGGACAGCCAGCAGAGTCATTCCTGCTCCCCGGGGACTGGGGACAGCCAGCAGAGTCATTCCTGCTCCCCGGGGACTGGGGACAGCCAGCAGAGTCATTCCTGCTGCCCCAGGGGTTGGGGACAGCCCGCAGAGTCATTCCTGCTGCCCCAGGGGTTGGGGACAGCCCGCAGAGTCATTCCTGCTGCCCCAGGGGCTGGGGACAGCCAGCAGAGTCATTCCTGCTGCCCCAGGGGTTGGGGACAGCCCGCAGAGTCATTCCTGCTGCCCCAGGGGCTGGGGACAGCCAGCAGAGTCATTCCTGCTGCCCCAGGGGTTTGTGGCGGTGAGAGCACACGGGAGGAGGTCTCAGCTCCTTTTCCCTGCACCTTTTTCTCTGGAAGCCCCCCAGGCTGCAAGGCTGCCTGGCTGATCCCTTCCCAGAGCTGACACCTCTTGGATGCGGTGAC
Organism: Chamaea fasciata; assembly: GCF_029207755.1. Lineage (NCBI taxonomy): Eukaryota > Metazoa > Chordata > Aves > Passeriformes > Sylviidae > Chamaea > Chamaea fasciata. The sequence goes on from NW_027094092.1 coordinate 62,455,099, forward strand.
TTTGGGAGTCTGGAAGAGGAGAACAGCCTCTCCCAAGAGGCACCACCGATGGCAGCACAGACCTGGAGTCTCAGCGAGAGAGAAGAAACCAGCGGAGTGGAGAGCACCAAGGAAAAATTGGATTTCTTGGTTTTTGAGATGTGGGGGAATATAGAGGAAGGGTTGGGAGCAAGACAGGAACACCACAGACTTCACTGTTTCTCGTTTGAGATTGCATTTTCCCATTTTCTAGGATTATGGCCCCTGCTCCACAGCTGCTATTTATAAACTAGGTTTAGAAAAGAACCTGCAGCTCAGCTCTGTACATCAGTGACGGGCTGCACACAGAATGTCACCGTGGGTGACACCAAAGTGGCAGCGCCAGAGCAGGCAGCTGGCACTGGGACAAGGAGACTGGGACGCAGCCTCCACAAAAAACAAGAATGCACCTTCCCCATCCAGGCAGTGTTGGGGAACCAGAGTTTTGTTCCTGGGGTTATTTCTGTTTTATAAATTCCGTCCTGATTTAGAGGATCTAAAGCCTTTGTTCCTGGCTTCTCATTCACGTTTCAAACCCTTTGATCTCTGTGGTAAATCCAGTGGGAATTCAGCGCCATTTGCTCCAGGTCTTGGGGTACCAGCACAGGTGACAGGGAATGTTTTCAGCTACAGAATTCCCTGTGCAGGGAGTTCTCAGTGTTCAGGTTTTATTGTAACTCCTGCAGGCTGTAGAGGAGCACCAAAGGCAAACACTGGATTCTTTTCTGGATTAGGAAATTGTTTTCTAAATTAGGAAATACTTGTGGGTCTCTCCTGTTTGGATCTAGTACCATCTGCAGACAATGCCCCTGGATCCCTGGCAGTGCCCAAGGCCAGGTTGGACATTGGGCTTGGAGCAGCCTGGGACGGTGGGAGGTGTCCCTGCCATGGCAGGGCTGGCACTGGGTGGGATTTGAGGTCCCTCCCAACACAAATATTTCTGTGATTTGCATTTTCTCTGTGTCTGACCTTACAGCCTCCTTGTGCTCCTGAGTTTCCTGCCCTTTATTCCAACTGTCACAATCCCTTTTTCCCTGACACTGGGGTTCTGCCCCATGGGTGAGGATCAGGTGTGCACCCACAACGTGTGAGCAGTGCTAACACCAGCTGTGGGGTTCCCAGTTGTCCTGGAGACACCTGGGCCAGGAATGGCTGCGATCCCAGCAGGAAAGGAGGCTCCAGGAGGGTTTGGGCACTGCTCCCAGGGATGCCCAGGGTGGGATTGTTGGGGGGTCTGTGCAGGGACAGGAGCTGGGCGGGGTGATCCCTGAGGGTCTGTCTTAGTTTGGAAAGACAGGTGTCTGCCTGGGAAAGGCAGAGCCTCCCTTGGAATGGAGAATGTAAAACTCCTCACTCCGAAGTATTATAATTTTGAAATTAAGGGGCTTTCAGGCACAGATCAGAATCAGAATCATTAGATTGGAAGAGACCTCCAGGACCATCAGGTCCAACCCAACCTTAACCTCAAGTAAACCACAGCACTGAGTGCCACATCCAGTCTGCTTTAAACACATCCGGAGACGGTGTATCCACCACCTCCCCAGGTAGACCATTCCAGTACTTTATTAGCCTTTCTGTAAAAAACTTTTTCCTGATGTGGGAAGAGGAATAGCAGTTCTTTACTAGGAATATTAAAAATAGAAATGTAGTAGTACAAAAAAACCAACCAACCAAAACAAACAAACAAAACCCTGATAGAGTCCACGACCTGACCCCTGCTGGTCAGGGTGTTGGTGTCAGCCCAACCCAGTCCTCCTGCAGTGACAGATGTGGTTCTGCTGGAGCAGAGATGATCCTGGAGAAGGCTCCAGTGGTGCTGGGATGGGTCCGCTCTCCCTCTGGGAATCCAGTGCACACAGGCCGTGCTGCTGTTCTGAATGCCAGCTTTGATCCAGGCGGGAATGCTGGGCTCCTCCCCCTGGGTGGAGCCTCTCCCCGTGGGATGATGGGATTGTATCAGCCCTGCAGTGAGCCTGGATGGCCCATGGACAGCAGATATCCCCTGGAGGGAGGATGGGTCCTGGAAGGGATAAAGAACACGGCCCCAGCTGGTTTAACAGCTGCTGACAGAACACACACTGCTGGGGACATCCTGCAACCCAAGGCAGGGTCCCTCCCAGCTCAGGAGATTCCACAATCCCATGAAATGATCCTGCTGTTGCTAAAGGCATATTCTGTGTTTCAGTCTTGTTTTCTAATGCCTAAAGAGCAAAACATTCTGAAGATTTTAGTGTTGTAAGGAATAAAAAAATCTCTGCTCAGAATCCAGCGATGGGAACGAAACCCTCGACACCTCGATGTTGTTCCATCAGCTCTTCCTGCTAATGGAAATTCTTTAATTCCCTGGATCAGCCTCACTCCCATGGGATTCAGGCACGTAAAACTCCTGCTCTCCACCCTCCTATCCCCCCTGGACGTGGGAGAACATTTGTGGTGTGGTTTTCTCCTTATTTCATTTTAAATAAACCGAACCCCTCATTTGCAGTGGTTCCTAAGCAACAAAGTACAGGGGGGAAAAAACCAAACAAGCACCGGGTAATTTGTGTCTCCCCGTTGGAGCTTTTAAATGCTGCTAAACCGCGGCTCTGGGGTCTCTGGCAGCGGGAGGATGCTCGCAGGGAGGTGCTGTTAATTCCTCTTTGCAATCTGCAGCTCCTCAGCAGTTTGATTTAAAACGTTTTGCCTTCTCTGGCCCTTCCCGAGCACTGGAGAGGAGCTGGAGTTTGGCTAATTTAGCCCGGAGCACTGAACAATAGATCAGTGGGAGTTACTGGCCTGGGAATGTGGCTGGCAGGGAGAGCTCCGGAGGCATGTCAGAGCCCTGGGAGGGGACAGTGCCGCTGTCCCCGAGGTCACACAGCCACAGGACTGGCCCCAGCTGGCCCTTCTTGCTTCCCAGTTATGCAGGTTCAGTACATGGATTTTATTTTATTTTATTTCTTTATATCTTATTTTATTTTATTTTATTTTATTTATATTTTATTTCATTTTATTTTATTTCTTTATTTTTATTATTTTATTTTATTTTTATTGTATTGTTTATTTTTTATTTGTTACTTTATTTTATTTTTTAAATTATTTATATTTATATTTATACTTATATAATTTTTTTTTTCTTCGGCGTTGAATTTTGACATTTTCATTTTCAGGGCTTTAGTGGTTCCTGACAAAGCAGCTTTGCCCAAAAGTGTCACACTCCATTAGATTTTTTTTTTTTTTTTTTTGTGTTGTTTTTCCCCCGCTTTTCTTTCTGCATTCTCTCTTTGCCATCAGGAGCTGGGATGGTGCCTGGAAGGATTCTCTGTATTAAAGCAGTGGTGTCATGTCAGGGAGAGCTCTCCGTTTCCACCAGCCTGTCAGGCTGCTGTGAAATGTTTCATACCCTCATCCCATTTGTGTTTCTGCCTGGCAAACACTTCCTGAGCAGTGCAATTGTGGTACTGAACGTGTGAATCTGATTTTGGTTTTAAGTTTTCGTTGGTTTGTTTTCCCTGTGGATGTTTTGTAGCTCATAAAGGGGTGAGGAGAAGAAGCACCAGGTGCTTCCCACAGGTCTCTCTTCCAGCTCTTGCTCATTTTGTGACAGATTTGGCTCTAAACTGTTCCATACCCAGAAGTATCAGTAGAGAAAATGCTCTCTTTTTTTTTTCTTTTTTTTTTTTTTTCCTTCCTTACGGAGAATTTAATTACTAATTACCCCAGTTCTCCTGTTCAGGCTGGTTTATGATGTGGGACTTCATTGCCCAATAAAGCACCGGCTGTGGGGTTTTTTTCCTGAGCACAGAGTGCTCCAGCCAGGAGCTGCTCCTGCGTTTGTTTGGGTTTTACTTGGACAGGTCAGAAAGGAAATTCTCATTTTCTCTTCAGTTTCAGCCTCTGCAGACACAAGAGAGCAGGAACAGAATTCCAGGATGATTTGGGGTGGGAGGGACCTGAAATCCCACCCAGTGCCACCCCTGCCATGGCAGGGACACCTCCCGCTGTCCCAGGCTGCTCCAAGCCCAATGTCCAACCTGGCCTTGGGCACTGCCAGGGATCCAGGGGCAGCCACAGCTGCTCTGGCAATTCCAGCCCAGCCAGGAATTCTTTCCCAATCTCCCACCCAAATCTCCCCTTTTCCAGCTAAAAGCCATTCCCTGTGTCCTGTCCCTCCATCCCTTGTCCCCAGTCCCTCTCCAGCTCTCCTGGAGCCCCTTCAGGCCCTGCCAGGGGTTCTGAGCTCTCCCTGGAGCTTCTCCTCTCCAGGGGAACATTCCCAGCTCTCCCAGCCTGGCTCCAGAGCAGAACACCTGCAGGGTGGGGAATCCCCTGGGGTTTTTTGTTGCACCTCAGGAACTGGAAATCTTCCCATGAGCTCCATCAGTAAATCCCCCGGAGCTGGGATGTGACTGGAGCCCCAGCACTGGTTAAAACGCTGCCACCTTCCCGGCTTGGCACATTCGAATGGATGCACAGTCAAGCTGGGGACAATAATTGAGTCAGTAAAAGGGAGAGAAGGGGAAATTCACAGGCTCTGGGTGGATTCCAGGGATTCCCTCAGGGCTGATGTGAGATGAGGGGTCACTGCCGGCATAATGTGGGAATGGGAGCTGATGTCAAACCATTGCCTGCCAGGCAAAACTTCTCCTTCTCCCTGAGCCTGGATTCCACGGAGCTGTGGCTGTGTGTGCGGTTAATGACATTCCGGGGCACACCCCTGGGAACGGGGTTATTTTGCAGAAGCTCATTTCGGAAGTTAATTTCTGGATTCTGAGCGGGATTGTTTGGAAGCAGAGGAAGGCTCAGGCTGCTAATGACAGGATTTTTTTACAGCCCAATAAAGGAGCTGACATGGAATTTTGGTTGCTCACCAGGATAATAAACTCCAAATCTGTGTTTGCGACCAGCAGCTCTCCTGACCGAAGGAGGAGTCGTCCTGCCCTGGCCACCCCGGGCACTGCCAGGGATTTATTCCTGGAAAATTTGGGATTTACGGCAGGGATTTATAGCTGGAAGCTCCTGCAAAGTCAAGGGAGTTTGCAAACAAGGCTTCTACTCTAATGTGAGCTGTTAGTTAAAAAATATAATGATCAGAGATTCTTGTGGCTCATAAAATGGTTGGGGTTGGAAGGGACCTTGAAGATCATCCAGTTCCAACCCATAATCTTTAATTTTGTGTGGTTTTCCTTAAATCTGACAATTCAAAGAGAATTCTTGCTGCCTGACGGTTCCCCTGCCCTGTCCCCAGTGTGGATGTGTGTCCATCATTTCAGCTTTTGTCCAGCACTCCCAGAAACCTGGGAATAAACCCAGAGGTGCCCTGGGGTACAAAGTATGAGCTCCTCTGCCCATCCCAAGGGAAAACTCTTCCAGTCACCTGAGCTTTGGATGTGGCTGGTTCCATTTTCCTTATTAAACAGCAGGAAATATCCAGTCTTTCATTGTATTTATTCCAGTGCCAAAAGGGGACGAAGAGGAAAGGAGGAGATGGATTTTTTCCAAGGGCATGGAGTGATGGGACAAGGGGGAGTGGGATCAAGCTGAAAGAGGGCAGGGATGGATGGGAGATTGGGAATTGGGATTTCCTGGTTGGGCTGGAATTCCCAGAGCAGCTGTGGCTGCCCCTGGATCCCTGGCAGTGCCCAAAGCCAGGTTGGAAATTGGGCTTGGAGCACCCTGGGACAGTGGGAGGTATCCCTGGCCATCCAGGGGGTGGCACTGGGTGGGATTTGAGGTCAAATTCCCACCCAAACCATTCCATGGTTCTGTGGTCTCTTTCTTCCTCTCCTCTCTGGACCCCATTCCAATCAGATTCCCTTCAACCCGAGTTAATTGCTTTTGAAAGAGAATCACCCAGATTAATTTGGGTGCAAAGGGCCACGTTTTAATTGGCATCAGCCCCTCCAGGGCGTGTTCCAGGGGCTGTGAATAAAGAGCCCCCAGGGAATGGAGGCCATGGCAGCGGTGGGTTGGGATGATCCTTAAAATCCAATTCCTTAAATTCCAGCCCGACCCTGGGTGATTCCCTGAGGGATGAGGAGGGGCAGCTCCAGCCCTGGAGCAGCTGCAGCCCTGCAGTGGATGGGGAATGGGCTGGAAGGACACACGGACTGAGGGACAGACGGGGGCTGTGTGGCAGCGGGAGCCTCCCCCTGCTCCTGGCTGAAATCCCCTGGGATGCAGCAACCCTGGGGGACGTGGCTGTCACCTGCCAGGTGCAGGGTCTCACCCTGATCCTCTGCAGCCCCTCAGCTTTGCCGATCATTTCCAGTGGATGCCCTTCCCACGAACTCTTTCCCCTGAAAAAAGTGATTATTTCCCCTGAGAAAAGTGATTATTTCCCCTGAGAAAAGTGAGTATTTCCCACAGCAGTGATGGCTGCACCTTCCCAAACTTTGCCTTCCCCAAGCCTCAGTCTCACCACAACGTCCTGACTACTGCAAACAGCCGGATTTCTGGGAGCAGTTTCTCATTTCTATTGAAGACAATATTAAAAAATATTATTTTTCTTATTTATTTGCTTACAGGGTGCACGTTGAGTAAAGTTTTTTTCTGCAGATCCAATGTTTATTTTTTATTCCCGGCAATCCTGGCCACGGATCTAAAAGTGGTAGAAGGATTACTACTTAATTCTCTTCGAATCAGGGAATATTTTGGGTTGGAAAGGACCTTTAAAGGCCATCTAGTCCAACCCCCTTGCCATGGGCAGGGGAGGGTTTTTATGAGATTCACACCGAATTGCCTTAGTGAAATAAGTTTTCCTTATTTTCCATTCCTGCCATTCTGTTGTCTCCCGCAAATCTGATCAGCGCTGATTTTCTGTTTTCCTCCCAGGGCCTGATTAAATCTCTCAGCGCTCTCAGCAGCCCGGAGCTGCCCATCAATTCCTGCGGGGCCGGGATTGCTCCGCGGGTTCCCAATCACCGAGACAGCGTTAATTGTTTAAAGACCCGGCCATTGATTGGGTATTTTTCCACTTTCTTAGTTAAGAAACTGCGCGGTGTTGACTGAAACTCGGAGTAGATTATGTCAGCGCCGCTTCCCCTGTCAGCAGAAGGTGTGACCCCCTTCCATCAGGAGCTCGGTGCGTTCTTTGTGCTGAGGGAGCTCCCCCAGCTCACGGGAAATGGCAATTGTTCCTTTGTTCACCGTCATTATTTAGCTCTATTTTTACCCTTTCCATTTTTTGAATCGAGTTCATTTTTTTTCTCAGATCAGCCAGGAGCTATATTTTCTAGACAATCCTTTCCCCATCCTTTTTAAAATACTCATACGTGGCCGCTTTTCTTCCCATGTTTCTGGTTTCCCTGCCATTCCGTTTTCCCAGTTATTCTGCAATAGTTCCTAAATAAAGGAACTATTAATAGTTCCTTATGTTACTACTGAATACTAAATACAATACTAATAATACTAAAATAAAGCCCTTTATTTCCATAGGTGCTTGAGCACCTTCTCAGTGACTGGGGGGAAGAAAAGCAGTTAGTGCTACACCTGGCATGGGAACGCTTCTCTCCCTTCCAAGACTAAGGAGAAATCCAGAGTAATCCTATTTTTGGCCTGGCTGATGATTGCACATTTTCTGGCTGCATATTAATGAACAGCGTTTTCAACATCCCTCATGAATTTTTATCAACAAGCACAAGGGCTTGTGTCTGCTGGCAGAGGTTTTTTTAGGTATGTCGGAGTTCCTCAGAATTCCTGGATTTATACAGATTCCTCTCCTCTCCTCTCCTCTCCTCTCCTCTCCTCTCCTCTCCTCTCCTCTCCTCTCCTCTCCTCTCCTCTCCTCTCCTCTCCTCTCCTCTCCTCTCCTCTCCTCTCCTCTCCTCTCCTCTCCTCTCCTCTCCTCTCCTCTCCTCTCCTCTCCTCTCCTCTCCTCTCCTCTCCTCTCCTCTCCTCTCCTCTCCTCTCCTCTCCTCTCCTCTCCTCTCCTCTCCTCTCCTCTCCTCTCCTCTCCTCTCCTCTCCTCTCCTCTCATTTTTTCCACTCCAGCACCCCTCAGTTGCATTTGATGAGCAGACGAACATCACAAACCAGTTAAGAGCAAGAGATCTCATCTGGCTTTTTGCCGACTGAGATGGAGAATTAAAAGTCATTTTAGAGCCAGGCTTGAAGTTCCAGGTTTCCAGACCAGGTAGTTTTCAAAAACATTGTATTTTTCTTTCTAGTTGCACATAAAATGGTGCTGGGCTGGGAGCTGGAGGGACACAGGGCGTGGAATTGGGTGTGGGGGAATTGGGTGTGTGAGCCCAGGCAGCACCTCCAGGGCCATCGATGGATGGGAGACTGTTGGAATTCTGGAAACTTGGATTTTGGGGTTTTAGTGTATAGTAATACATGTGAGTCAAGATGGAGGATTTGGGGCATTGTCTTTGTCCTTCTTCTCCACCTTCTTCTTCCTTGTTCTCCATGGGTTTGGGTGGTTTTCTGTAACTGGGTGAAAATGTCCCCATTGCAGCCTTGGGTGGTCATTATTGGGTCAGAAATATCAATAATACAGGTGTCACCTCCTTGTTGGGGGATTATCTCTTAAATAACCTGGGGAAGAGTTAGAAGCTCTCCATTTTACCTGGTTTTCCTAGCATGCTAGTTAGGGCTCACAGCTCGTGAGTCTGTAAATAGAAAAAAAATTAGATAAGAAATAAGAAAGAGTTAAGATCCAAGTCCAGACTCAAAACCTACATTTCTCGTGTATCAATCCCGACCTTAGCAAGGAAATAAAGAAGCCAGAACGTTAACAGGAGACAAGAGCCTATTTCACCTCTCTCGAAAGGTTTTTTTTTTCCCAAAACTTGCCTTTTCAGTGGCTGTTTACTGTACCTGAGCCGAGATTTCCTGAAAAGATCGAGGGGAGGCTGCAGCAAAGCCAAGAAATGACACTCACGGTGCAGCTCAGCCACAGGTGTGAAATAACTTTCCAACTCCATGAACTCAAAGTGCTTCTCAACCAGACAAAAATCTTGATATTTTTACATTTTTTTTTCACTGGTTAAATATTTCCCAGGCATCAAAATTTGTAGTTTGTGCCTTAAACTACAGCTGAAAGTTCAGAACACAATTCCAAACCCGAGAGCCTGGAAGGAAAGGGTGGGAGAAAAATCTTGGCGATCGTTTCCAGGCTAAATGATCCTGTTATTCTGTGGTGTGAGGTTAAACAGTTGTGAGGTTTGTGACCACCTGTGCTCCCGACAGCCTGGACCTTCTGGCACAGGATCACAGGCTGGGACAAAAAAAGATGCTTTTAAAATTAACCAGAGATTAAGTAAATGAGGCAACCCCTGATTCTTTTTCAAGCTGCCTCCGAAGGAAAATGAGTGCAATGTCTGTAATTCAGGACGTGCTGGAGCCTCTCTCCAGGTAATTTTGGAATGTTGTGGTGTACAGGAGAAATTCGTGTCAGTGCTGATGATAATAGACCTGCGGAGCGGTAAATGGATTTCTGTGCTATTTTCCACCTGAAAGGATGACCCTCGGAACTCAATGCCAAGATTGTTATTGGAAAAGAGGGATAAGGAGGTGCTGCTGTGGCACAGCAGAAAATAGATGATTTTAGGGGAAGCTTTGCAGGGGGGAGCTTCAGCCTGGCTGCCTGTGGAGCCAGGGGCAGGATTTGGGCACCCAGGAGTCCCTTTGGCCAGGATGTGTGGGGTGGAGGAGGGATGGGAGCCCTGCCCTGAGCTCTGGGGTTCAGGGCAGGGAAGCTGGGATGGGAATGGCTCAAAGAGCAGAGGCAGAAGTGTGGGATGGGGGGAATTTGGGTGGGTTTGTGTCTCCTCACTTCTGCTGGCATCTCTGTGTTTTGTATGGACAAACCCCTTGACGCTGTTTTACAGCACAACGACACAGACTCTGAGATCCAGAAGGCTGAAAATGACTCCTCTAGTTTTGGGATGTGTCTCCCTTTTATACTATTTCACACAGACCGATTCGATTGGTGACACACAGACAAACCTCTTCACTCACATTGGTCAGAGCAGAGGGACAGCAAGGAGAAGTCCCTCCTAGGGAAAGGAATGAATAACAAAGGTACAGCTACAAAAACATTTCTCCTGTTTACAGAAAATTCCCTGGGAAAGGAATTTCAGGAAACCAAACCACCTCAGGCACGGAACTAGGGCTACAAACCCCTCAGGGCTTCTTGGGTGCCAGAGTGTGTCCAGGGAAGGGAATGGGGCCCCAGGAGAGGCTGAGGGAGCTGGGAAAGGTGTGGAGAATTCCTGAGGGAGCTGGGCAAGGGGCTGAGCCTGGAGAAAAGGAGGCTCAGGGGGAACCTGGTGGCTCTGCACAAGTCCCTGCCAGGAGGGGACAGCCGGGGGGGTCGGGCTCTGCTCCCAGGGAACAGGGACAGGAGGAGAGGGAACGGCCTCAGGCTGGGCCAGGGGAGGCTCAGGGTGGGCAGCAGCAGGAATTTCCCCATGGAAAGGGCGCTCAGGCCTTGGAAGTGGCCAGGGAGGTTTGGAGTGCCCATCCCTGGAGGGATTCACAGCCCTGTGCGTGTGGCACTCGGGGACATGGGGCACTGGTGGCCCGGGCAGTGCTGGGCAACAGCTGAATTTTTGGGGGCCTTTCCAGCCTGAACTGTTCTGTGATTCCCTGATTCCCTAAAGCCCAGCAGACACTCCAGAGCTGCTGCTGCAGCCTCACAAGTCCGTGCTCATCATCTGTGTGCTCACCAGGCCAAAGCCCTTCCTGGCACTCAGGGGTGCCACTCACAGGTGACACTCAGAGGTGACAGCTGTGGCTGCAGAAGGTGCCAAGGCCACCCCAGGACACACATTCCATGTCTTTGTAGTGGCTCTCAGTCCCCAAACCTGAGGAGCAGCTCGTTCCTCTGCAGAGATCAGAGAGCCCAGGAGCTGCTCCCTGGGGAAGGCAGTGGGGGCTGTGTGATACAGGTCAGCACCTGGTCAGAGTGTAATGAACCCGTCTAAATCTATCAGTCCCTGAGGGTCCAGCCTTTGCAGAGAAGTGGCTAAAATCAATTAGCCAGTCGGCTTTTCAGTGGTGTTTTGTAAAGCAAAAAGTTTAATAAAGAAAAAAATAACAAAATAACAAACGTTACAGAAAACAAAAGATAAGCCCGGCACAGGTGTCCCAGAAAACCTCTGACACCCTGCTGGAAACACTCCAAAAATCCCTTGACTTCCTTTGGGTTCCTTCCTAAATACTGAATGTTTTAGGAGGAACAGTCTGGCTTGCAGCCAATAGAGAGAGATACAGGATTTGAAGAACGGTGACAAGATCCAACAGATGCTTCTCTTTTGGCCCTGAGCCAATCACTGCCAGGAGGGGATGAAAAAATCCAGGTAAACTTGCTAAAATGTCTAAAGGTAAACTGAAACCCTTCCCCTATCTGGAAACACCAGCTGGGGGTGTGGGGTGCATCTCCACAGCTGTGGGCTCCAGCAGCACCCACCTGTTGGAGTCCAGGGCATTCCTTTGGACAGCCTGGGAGGTCACAGACCTTGGCAGAGAGGTCTGGGACCTGAGCAAGAGGGTTTGGGATCTTTTCAGGGGCGTCTTGGAGCTGTACAGGGGGGTTGTAGACCCTGGCACAGAGCCCAGGAGGACTCTGCCTTTGACTTCAGCCCGTGGGAACGGCTCCCAGCATTGAGAGAGGAATTACAGACCACAAAGGTGTGAAAACAGTAGTTTAGCTGAGCACAGGGTGAAAAATGACGTAGTTTGGGGGGTTTTAGAATGTAGGCGCAGGGGGACAAGATGGGGGATTTAGGGCGGTGCCCTGAGTTCTTCCTCCTTCTCCCCTGGCCTCCATCTTCTGGTGACGGTGGCACAGAGTAGTTCAAGGAGGTTGGGTCAGAGTAGAGTTGACCCTTTAGTACAGGTGATAGGTATTGGCACATAGTTGTAAATAAGAGACACAAGTAAAGAAGAGACAAGTAATTATCTGTATAAAAGGCAGAGAACTCCCATCGAGGAGGGGAGTCGTCCTGTGTCCCAGCTGCTGTTCAGATCTCGGCCGGGCACAGAGAACATTGTGAGATGTGAAATAATAAACAACACGAGAAACCTGGGAAAACAAGACCTCGAAGACTCCGCGTCCTTCTCGCTTCTGGCTTGGGGCCGTCAGAGGGCAAAAGATTCTCAACCACCAGAATCTCGGGCAAAAAAACCTAACCCGAGACCCAGCCCTGAGGAGATGTGGTCCAACACACCCCATTTGAAGAAATCCCTTTCCCTGCCCTCTCCCATCATCTGCCTGCTCAGAGCTCCCTCATTAAGGAGCTGCAGGGGGAAACGAGGAGAGGATGTTTCATTCCATGAGCTCCTCGCTGCAGCAGCTCGTCACATACATTGAATAAATATTAAATGGCAATAATTACTTAGCTCTGACTCGGTGTATCAAACATAAAACACTCATCTACGCAGAAGCACCTCAGTGTTCTTTCTCTGCCTAATTGATTCATTTACTAAATCCATTAGGGAGAACTTGAAAGGACACTTGGATCGCAGAAGGAAGGAGAATGCCACGGGAGAGGGGGGGAAGGTGGGAGATTTCACCTCCGATGAAAATTTAAAGCTCAATCCAGGCAGCCAAACCCGACAGTTATTCATGTCAAAACCCCCATAATAAAATAATGGAATTGGGCAATAGGAACTCCCAAGGTTTGCCCTTCTGCTGCCTCAGGCTGAAAATCAAAATACCCTGGCAGAGCTGCTTGGTTTGGAGGCTAAAAATGAAGATACGGGAATGTTCTGTGGTGTCAGCTGTCACCACCCCCGTGGGATTTTCTCTCTGTCCTTATGTTCCCCTCTGGAGCTCCCAGGGAGGAGCAGGGCCAGCAGGAAACCCACTGCAGCAGGAGTTGGATTTTCATCCCAGAGTTTCTCCTGTGATTTGCTTTGCCAGGTTTGGCCACCAGCAAAGGCAGGGCTGGCAAGGACCTGGGCAGGGTTTGCTCCTGCCCTGTGCTCCTGGGGGATGGAGCAGGGCCAGGCTGGGGCTGAGAGTGGGGCTGCGCTGCCAACACTCAGGGCTTGGCAAGTGGGCATAGAGCTGAGCTCTGTCTGCTGAGACACCAACCCTGGGTGTTCTTGTGATGACTTAATTTTTATCTCCCATGTATTTCATGTTCCGTGGTGCGCAGGGGCGCAGCTCTGAGCTCACAGTCAGTGTCACTCAGCTCTGCACACAGCAGGGACACAAAACAAATCCTTCTCCTGCTGCACACCAAGGACAGCTGGGACAAGTGTTCAGGCCCAAAGGCACAAACAAGGGTGGGCTGGAGGGAGAGAACAAGAAGGATGGGACTGCATCACCTGCAGCTGGGACTGGACAATTCAACCCCAATGTGCAAATGGACCAGAACTTGGAAAAGTGTGAGACCTCCTGACCGTTTGTCCATTTTGGGTCCATTTTGTGTCCATTTTGTGACCATTTTGTGTCCATTTTGTGTCCATTTTGGGTCCACCTTGGGTGTAGCCCTGGCCAGGCTCTTGTCCTGCCCAAGGTGTGTCCTTAAAGGCCTTTTAATAAATCTCTCCTTTATTCTCCAGCCCTGTCCAGTCTCTGTTCCCGCTCAGCCTGCCCAAGGCATCACCCAGGGCCTTAAACTGCTCCTGGAGCTTCCCATGATGGGCAGGGCGTAAATTGGGAGTAAAGGCATGAAGAGCATCCTCTGCTCACTGGGCAAGGAAGGATCCTCTGGGCTGAGGTCACTGTGGGGGTCTCTGTGATGGGATGAACTCCTGGATTCTCCATCCCAGCTCTGTGACCCCTCCTCTGCTGCTCCACCTTCCTGAGTCAAACTGGGCAAAACCAGGAGGGAATTTAGAAAAAACAAACAAGAGTAGGAGGGAATTTGAATGGGATCTTTCCTTTCCTTTCCTTTCCTTTCCTTTCCTTTCCTTTCCTTTCCTTTCCTTTCCTTTCCTTTCCTTTCCTTTCCTTTCCTTTCCTTTCCTTTCCTTTCCTTTCCTTTTCCTTTTTTCCTTTTTTCCTTTTTTCCTTTTTTCCTTTTTTCCTTTTTTCCTTTTTTCCTTTTTTCCTTCCCCCTGAGCAGGGACCCAGCAGAGGCTGCTGCTGCTGCTCTCAGCCCTTCAGAGCTGGCTGGAACAGCCTCATCTTTAATGCAGTAGACTTCAGGCTCACATTTTATTATTCTTTATTGCATTAATGAAGTTTTAAAGCCCCGTTCACAAGGTTTTATTCCGAATTACGCCGAGGACTCCGCAGTTCTATTTTCCTATTTCAGTTTTTACAGCCGCTTTTGCTTCCCGAGATGGAAATACTTAGGGAATCATGTTCTGTCCGTGAAGATCATCAGATTTTGGGAATTCTTTGGTTTACAGGGTTGAATTAAAAGGGTTCATGTGGCAGCAGCCCTGGGAGCATCCTCTGGTCCTGCTGATTGGGGCTGTCCTGAGGCAGCTCTGCAGGTGAGGTCTCACCTGAGCAGGGCAGAGGGGCAGAACCCCCTGGGGGAACTGGAAAAGCCGAGGACTTTCACAGCCTTGGCAATAAGCTGACATAGACAGAGGTTTGAAACAGAGCTGAATTTTCGGCCTGGAAATATTTGGAGCATGGAAAGTTCCTGAGCTGCAAAAAATAGAAAAACAAGCAACTGTTGTGTGCTGTAATTTGTATGTAGCATTTAGTGGTGGGTTTAAGTAGATGCTTGTGAGCTTTTAGCATTGATCTGTTGGCTAAAAAACTCTTTAAAGGCCTTGGAACAAAGAGAACTTTGGCTGCTATTGTTATGGCCCGAGTTTTACCATCTTTTATGTCTCCACCTTCACTGAGACTGATGAAGAAATTAAAAACTCGTGGAACGCCTCTGGGTCGCCCTGTCCTGTTATTGGTGATTGGATCCCACACCCTCCAAGAACAGATCCCAGGCTTTAATTATTTTAATTTGACAGATTCCCCAGCCCCTCCTGAGTGGAACCACACCAGGAATGTGTTAAAGACAGGAAGGGGGAGCAGTGGGGTGAGCGTTCCAGAAGTTCCTTTAATTGTTGTGGCAGCCCGGAGCAGAGCCTGGAAATGTCCATGCAGAGGGACAGGGGCTGGGGGAGCAGGCTGGGATTGCAGCCCTGATTCCAGCTGGGATTGGGATTGCAGCTCCATTTCCAGATGGGTTTGCAGCCCCATTTCCAGCTGGGATTCCAGCCCTGTGTCCAGCTGGGATTGCAGCCCTGATTCCAGCTGGGATTGGGATTGCAGCCCCATTTCCAACTGGGATTCCAGCCCTGTGTCCAGCTGGGATTGGGATTGCAGCTCCATTTCCAGATGGGTTTGTGGCCCCATTTCCAGCTGGGATTCCAGTCCTGTGTCCAGCTGGGATTGCAGCCCTGATTCCAGCTGGGATTGGGATTGCAGCTCCATTTCCAGATGGGTTTGCAGCCCCATTTCCAGCTGGGATTCCAGCCCTGTTTCCAGATGGGATTGCAGCCCTGATTCCGGCTGGAATTGCTGCCCTGTTCCCCAGCTGGGATTGCAGCCTGTTTCCATCTGGGATTGGGATTACAGATGTTTCCAGATGAGATTGTACCCCCATTTCCAGCTGAGATTGTAGCCCCATTTCCAGCTAGGATTTCAGCAGCCCTGTGTCCAACTGACACTGGAATTTCAGCCTTGCGTCCAGCTGGGATTGCAGCCCTATGTCCAGCTGGGATTGGAATTCCAGCCCTGTTCCCAGCTGGGATTTCAGCCCTGTTTCCAGCTAGGATTGGGATTCCAGCCCCATTTCCAGCTGGGATTGCAGCCCCGTTTCCAGCAGGAGAGCAGAGAGCAAACCCCTCTCTCTGATCGCTGCTCCCTCCCAGCGCTGACCTTGGGGGAGCCGCGGAGATAATTACCGGGCACCAATTAGGGCTGGCAGCAATTACAGCACTGACTTCAAGGCTGTGAGGTATTAAGTGGCCCCGTTAAAGCACATCTGGGCCGCTCAGAAGCTGCAATCTGGGCATTTTATGGCTCTGGTTAGCTCCTGCTTTACAGCGGGCTGGGCGGGGATGTGATGCGAGCTGCCAGGGAAAGGGACTGGGGATTCCAAAATTCCCGATCCTTTGGCATTGGGGCTGCTCTGACCCAGGATAAACTGCTGAGAGGGGCGTGAGGAGGGCACGGGGAGGGAGGAAACTGCTCTGGTCCCTGCCTTGGGGCAGGTCTGAGATCTGGGCTAGTGCTGCTCTCACCCTGTTGCTTTTTATCTTCTTTTTTGCTGGAGTTGGGATTAAATGCTCGGGGTGATGTTTGGTGTTCGGACTGAGATGTTTATTAATTTCTATCTATATTACAGTCTCACAAACTGTGAGTGTTGCAGCACTTCTGGCTAAAAAAAAAATAAAAAATGGCTCCTATCTTTTTCTCTATGAAGTCTTTTAAGCACAAACTGTCCAATTATGAAACGACACCTGAATTATTTTGACTTTTAATCTAATAACTAAGTGCCTGTGGCCCACAATGCAGACTTTTTTATCGAATTAAAAAATACCACCCAGACCCATGAAGAAGAAGAAGATTAAAAAAGAAGGACTTAGCCCTAAAACCTCCATCTTTATATATATTACTGTATTCTAAACCCTTCAACACTGAGTTTTCCCCCCTGTGACATCACACACATTCTATCCAAACCCCACACCCACAATCCCAGTGCCGTCCCTCAATTTTGGGAGCCTTTTCCACGGCCTCAGGTCAATGCAGTGTTTGCCTGGGGGTCAGTGCCTGTCAGCACAGAAAGCCTGGAATTCTCAGTGCCCAGGGGTCCAGCACCACCCCTCTCTCTTAATTCCTCTAGAAGTCAAAAGAAGCTGCGAGGAGCCATAATTACCTTGTGTGTGGAGCTCACAAATATTTATTTCTCCTTTCTGCAACTGACAAAGGTGGGCCTTAGGACGGGCTCTTTCTCCACAGTGCTCTAATCCCCCCCCCCAGAGAACACTCAGGTGTCTGTAGGAGGATCCCAGTGGGAATTGGGGCCACCATCAGTTAGACAAACCAGAACACTCTGCGACTCCGTAGGCAGAACATTTCTGGGAAGCACCAGCATTTGTAGACAAATTTCCTCATTTCAAATAATCCTCTTTTTGCCCTGAACGCAGCATTTCAGGCTCCGGAGCGGTTCAGTTGAAAAGTTTCGTTTTTAAAAACGATTTTTAAAAAATCCCAGCCTCAAACCCTGGCTTGCAAAACAGGAACAAGAGGCAGAGCAGCTTCTGGTGCTGATGGTTTTTGTTGTCTGATGAGACACATTGCCTGCCCTCCCCTCCAGCTCGTGTCTTCAGCTCGTCTCAGCACACAGCGCGGCTCCACCACGCACCTCTGAGCGCCACAGGCTTGTCAGTAATTAAATTAAACTCAAATGACATGAAATGCTCACGCGGCCCCGTCAGCAGGAGCGCCTCCATGGGCGCTGACAGAGCGAGGCACCAGCGAGGTGAGTTACAGGCTGTTTAAATGCTTGCGTGGGCTTGCCATGGGATTGCCATGGATTTTCCATGGGATTTCCATGGTTTGCCATGGGTTTGCCATGGGATTTCCATGGGTTTGCCGTGGTTTTTCCATGGGATTTACATGGGTTTGCCATGGGTTTCCATGGGATTTTCGTGGGTTTTCCATGCCTGTGCCGTGGGTTTGCTGTGGGATTTCCATGGGTTCTCTGTGGGTTTGCCATGGGTTTGCTGGGGGTTTTCCATGGGTTTGCCATGGGATTTTCATGGGATTTCCATGGGTTTGCCATGGGATTTCCATGCCTAGAGGAGGAAAGTGTTCCTGTTTGACAGCAGCCTCCCCATGGAGCTGCCTCTCCCCATCCCTCACCCCTCTCCCCATCCCTCACCCCTCACAGGGCTGTCCCTTCCCCTCACTCACCCCTTGTGGGACACTGCCACAGGGCAGGGATGGATGGGATATTGGGAATTAAGAATTCCTGGCTGGGAAGGGGCTGGGCTGGAATTCCCAGAGCAGCTGTGGCTGCCCCTGAATCCCTGGCAGTGTCCAAAGGATGGACACTGGGGCTGGAGCAGCCTGGGACAGTGGGAGGTGTCCCTGCCATGGCAGGGGTGGGATGGGGCCTCTCCTCTCTCCTCAGCTTTTCTTTTCCTTTGCTGTTAACCTGAAATGTCTCCGTGCCTCCAACCGGGCACAGCTGTTGGCTGCTGTCACTTGGAGCATTTCTGAACAGCCAGGTGAGAAATCGGGCAGTGAAGCTCTCCTCGGTGGGGCACGAAGGCACGGCTGCCCCGAGGGGGGGGTCGGGAAGGTGACTGTCACCTCAGGTTCATCCCAGGTGCCCCAGTCCCCTCCTCACCTCTGAGCCCCTCACCCTGTCACAGCAAACCACTGCCCTGGTGTGATGTGTCCCCGTGGGCTCTTTTCCTGTCACCTCAGTCTCCTCTCCCACCCCACAAACTGATTATTCCATCGTGCTCCCTGGTCCCTCCTCAGCTCCTTCACTCTGCCTTCGGCTCTGGAATTTTCCGTGTGAGGTTTGCACCCCCCAGCACTTCTCCATGTCCCTCACGCTCCCTCCCTGATAACCCGGGCTGTTTTGGGGGTTCTGTCACAATCCAGAGCATTTCCTGGGCTGGGGTTTATCAGCATCTGATTGATCTGAGCACGCCGTAATCTCTTTCCTCCCTGTTAGCCCCGTGTTGAGATAATTGCAGCGAGTGTCTGCTCACGATTTACCTTTTTCCTGGAGGATGAAATGAAGAGGCCTCAGCCTCCACTTGCTCCCCTCCCCTGCCTTTGTCTTTCTCTCATTTCAGATGCATTTATGCCTCCCTGTCCTTTATGTTCCTTGCCCATTTCGTGCCTTCTGTTCTCCGGCTTTATTTCCGCAGGCAGGAGTTTATCCCTTTATGTTCATGCTCGGTAATCTGTCCCTATTTCTGGCTGTCTGGGGGATTCTTTTCGTTCCTGCACGGCCTCAGCAGTGCCTATCTTCCCTTTGCAGCAGGAGCCCGCGGTGCAGAGCAGCCTCCTGCAGGACCAGGCGGTGCTGCTGTGATTCCTCTGCCTGTGCCTCTGCTCCCGGGAGGATCCTGCTGCTGCTGCTGCTGCTCCCCGGGATGAGCTTTGCTGGACTTGTTAGCCTTGAAACACACAATCACAGAATGATTCTGTGCAGGTGCTTTGATTGAAGAGCTCTGGGAATCAGGGGAGCAGGACACAGACCCAAATCTGACTCCCACATGGATTTGGGATGGACACGTTTTCATACCCTTTCGTTATATAACTACACATTAATTATTAAACCCGTATTGTTCTATTGGATAAATTCTTGTAGTTTCCATCAGGCCCCCCAAACATCGTTTCTTATGATTTCTCATTTCTTAAACAATAATCATAGTCAAGGGCCAAACAATCACTACAATTAACACTCGTATCATTTATCACATGATGATCATGCAGGTGCAGTTTCACATGATCTGGTAAAGACAACCCCCAACCTTTGTTTCTAGGATAGTTTTTGTTCCCTTTCCCAGGCCTATCCCGGCCTGACCTTTCCTTCCACCTCCCTGAATCTATTATATACAGTTCCCATGATTTTTAGAAACATTTTGACCCCGTGCTATCAGACTCATCATCACCAGCCCATCGCTCTCCTCCCTTTCTTCCCTCGGAAAAACAAATTGCCGCCTCTTTTGTTGTTTCCTGGCCATTAGCAGCCAGATTACTCTCTGCCTCCAGCCCCTCCGGCGCTTTTCCTCGGTAAATTCCAGCTCCAAAAGAGCCGCTGGTGCCCTTTCCCAACAGATGTTCAGGTAATTTTTCTAATCGGAGATCACCGGACAGGCACTGACAGAGTCTGGGGAATCCCGGAGTGGTGGGGACCGAACCGCCGGTGACACGAGGTGACACCAACACCTGGACACAGGAAAAAGATCGCTGGGAGCACCTGGGGTGGGAACGGAGTGAATCCACCTTCTTCAATCCATCCATGGACCTCCAGGGCCAGAGAGGCAGAATCAGAGAATCGTGGAGTGGTTTGGAATGGGAGGGACCTGAAATCCCACCCAGTGCCACCCCTGCCATGGCAGGGACACCTCCCACTGTCCCAGGCTGCTCCAAGCCCAATGTCCAACCTGGCCTTGGGCACTGCCAGGGATCCAGGGGCAGCCACAGCTGCTCTGGGAATTCCAGCCCAGCCAGGAATTCCTTCCCAATATCCAACCTAAACCTCCCCTTTTCCAGCTAAAAGCCATTCCTCGTGTCCTGTCCCTCCATCCCTTGTCCCCAGTCCCTCTCCAGCTCTCCTGGAGCCCCTTTGGGCCCTGCCAGGGGCTCTGAGCTCTCCCTGGAGCTTCTCCTCTCCAGGCTGAGCAATTCCCTCAGCCTTTCCCCACAGGAGAAGTGCTCCATCCCTCTGATCACCCCTTCCACCCAGGGAATCCTGTGCAGGATGCTGAGGAAGGAGCAAACTCCACCAGCCTGAAGCAGAACATCACCTGAGCTCCCAAGAACCATCCCTACATTCCAGGAGCATTGGCCAAGACCCCTTTTCCTTCTGCTCCGTGGGAATCCGGGGGGTTTCCTGTCCCAAAGGTGTTCTGGGCCATTTCCCTCGGGAATGAAGTGAAATTTCCCTCGGGAATGAAGTGAAATGAGAGTAAAACCCACCTCCCTGCTGAGGGTAAAACCCGTAAGCGCCGCCTGGCACAAAACCTCCCGAGCTGGGGACATCAGAGACATCCCAGGATGCTGAGCCTGATGAACGTCTCCCAGCCCATCGGAGCAGCCTTTGCTAATCACAAATCATCTCCATTCTCTGGGAATCAAAGGTCCTGCCAGAAATAGCTCCTTCTCCCCGGGCTGTGGCAGGTGATGCTGATGGCTGAGCTCTGCCTGACGCGGGGCTGGCTGCCCTGATTGCTCATCCTCCCTGCTCCATCAGCTCCCTGCCGAGCACCCTGCTCTGCCTGGAAGCTTCCCTGCTGCCAGCACCGAGCCTGGAACCCCAGAAACAGCCGGGTTAGAGCAGGGTCACAGCAACCTCCTCATCCACAACCCTGCTCGGGCCTCACAAAGAGCTGAGGTCTCCTGTAGGACACTCCCTGCGGGGTGCCAAGGGTCAAACAGGGTTGAATTCTCCAGGTACTCAGAGCTTAAGCCTGGAATCTCCCCATGGAAAGGGCCCAGAGGGACAGGACACAGGGAATGGCTTCCCACTGCCAGAGGGCAGGGATGGATGGGAGGTTGGGAATTGGGAATTCCTGGCTGGGATGGAATTCCCAGAGCAGCTGTGGCTGCCCCTGGATCCCTGGCAGTGCCCAAGGCCAGGTTGGACATTGGGCTTGGAGCAGCCTGGGACAGTGGGAGGTGTCCCTGCCATGGCAGGGGTGGCACTGGAGGGGATTTGAGGTCTTTTCCCACGCAAACCATTCTGGGATCTCTGGTTTTGGGATCCTGGAGCCTGACCCCACAACACCTCAATGTGCCAGGGGAGCTGCACATTCCTTGGGGGGAGAGCAGCTCCCAGGGATGGGTTGGAATGAATGACCCCAGCACATCCCTGATCCCTCTGGGACCTTCCTCCAGGAGAAACGGCCTCAAAACCCCAGAGCAGCTGATTTTATAGGGAACCATTCAGCCCAACAGGACCTCCCACCCCAGGAGTGACACCAGCCACACTCTGAGCTGCAGAACGTTCTAGACCCAGTCAGTTCTGTGCCCTCAGTCACTGGGGGTTTGCACAGCACCCAGGAACAGCTGCTGCACTCCCAGAGTGCAAAGTGACTCTTTTTTACCCCCCTCCTTCCACACAATCCTGCGGAAAAGCCGGCTGACATCTCACAGTCGGCTGGTAGAAAATAAAAATCACCACAACGTTCATTAGACTTTTCACTTGTATTTGTAATAATGGTCCTCAGTAATTAATTACCCTGTGATGTATTCCAGCTGAATCCACCTCTGGAAGGAAAATAGGCTCTGTTCTGGGTTTTATTACTTGATGTGGCTCTTATTTAAAAATCTATTTTTATTCACCAGTGAAACCAAAACATGTTGATAGAATGAGGCAAACCCCTTAATTTTTCACAGAGCAATTGCCCAGCCGGAGCACTTCCCTGATAAATCCTGACAGCAGAGGATGTATTACACCCTGCACTGTTACTATTTATATATATAAAAAAAGAACTAATGAGAACAAAATAGGAATATAACACTGTATTTCTTCCTCTACCCCAAACGCTTCATTTGTATCCCGCAATCGAGTCTGAAAACCCGGCTGGGCGCTGGCACCATCCATTACCTCAAGTTAATGCAAAACCCACTGAAACTCGGGGGTCATGAACTCGGGGATTTGTCCAGCAGCTTTTTTTGCTGCCACAGCTGCAGGGCCAGTGTTGGAGCCCTGGGCACTGAGAATTCCAGATTTTCTGTGCTGAAAGGCACTGATCCCCAGGCAAACACTGCATTGGACCTGAGGCCGTGGAAAAGGCTCCCAAAATGGAGTGACAGCACCGGGATTGTGGGTGTGGGGTTTGGATAGAAGGGTGTGGTGTCACAGGGGGGAAAACTCAGAGTTGAAGGGTTTAGAATACAGTAATATAGATATAAAGCAAGATGGAGGATTTAGGGCAGAGGCTGAGCTCTTCTTTTTCACCTTCTTCTCCGTGGGTCTGGGTGGGATTTTGTAATTGGGTAGAAAAACCCACATTGCGGGCCAGGGGTGGTTGGTTATTGGGTTAAAAGTCAAAGTAATTTAGGTGTCATTTTATAATTGGAAAGTTTGTGCTTAAAAGACCTTGGAAAGAGACAGAGATGAAGCCATTTTCTACTTTGTTAGCTGGAACTCACAGCTCGTGAGACTGTGACATAGATAACAATTAATAAACATCTGAGTCTGAACACAAAAACTGTGTCTCCTGAGCATTTCATCCCAACTCTGACAGAAAAAAAGAAGATAAAAACCTACAGGCCAGGAGGGACCCCCAGGAGGGACCCCCAGGAGGGACCCCCAGGAGGGACCCCCAGGCCCCTCTGCTGCAGCTGAACAGGGCCCTGAGCCTCCTGCCCAGATCCCTGCTCTGAACTCTCCCCTGGGGAAGCCTCTTCCCATTCAAACCTCCCTCTAGCAGCTTCCCCAGCCTCCAGGAATCCCAGCTTTTACCTCCTTTTGTTTTTTCCTCCTTGCTAAGGGATAGCCATGGAGGTGTAAAAAAAATATAGTTTTTACTTTGAATATTAATGAGAAACTAAACATTGTTATAGAGCGAGTTGTCTCTGATCACAAGGCACAGAGCCACAGACTCCTGGAGAGGCGGCTCTGAGGAGGAAAACCTGAAATACTGTTGGGAAGTCACGTTACTTTGATGATAATTCCTTTTTTTCTTTTTTTTTTTTTTTTTTTTTTCTTTTTTTCTTTTTTAACCAAGGAAGGCAAATGAGACCTGCAGCAGACTCTGGGGTTGGTAATGTTGCATGTTCCACAGAACCCCAAAACATTTGGGTTGGGAGGGGCCTCAAATCCCATCCCGTGCCACCCCTGCCATGGCAGGGACACCTCCCACTGTCCCAGGCTGCTCCAAGCCCAATGTCCAACCTGCAAACTGAAGGAAAAGCTGGGCATGGGCAGGACAAGACACAAATTGAATTATCTGAGCTGCACAACAAGCCTTTGGTGGAGATGGGAACTTTACCTAAACTCATCAGTCATGGTTCAGCTCCTGGATCTCCAAAATCCTCCTCCTTTATCATGAAAAATGGGACTTCCTTCCCTCCATTTAGGTGCCATCTAATTTCTTACAGCTTAAAAAAAAAAAAAAAAAAAAAAAAAAAAAAAAAAAAAAGAAGCCACCCTTTTGTCTGCAGTTTTGTTAATAAAGAAAATAAACATTTCAGCACTTTCCAGATGTAATGCCAGAGGATGTCTCGCAGTTGGAAAACAAACCTATTTCCCGTAGTAATTTTATTTGTCTTTTGGTGAAGGGAATCGTGGATCATTATCACCATCAACAAAGAGGAGAAGGAGAGAAATCCAAGGTGGTGTTGGAAAGGGAGGTGCCACACTGGCAATGTCGCCTAAAACCACCCCTGAACCTCCTGCCAGGCTCTGATCCCGAATTTCCCGGGCCAGGCACGGAACCAGGGCTACACCTCCAGGGATGGGCACTTGGTGGTCAGAGCATGATGGGGATGAAGGGTTGAGTGTTTAGGGGTAAGTGACGCTGTTTTACACCACAGCAACACAGACTCCGACTTCAGAAGGCTGAAAATGACTCCTCTATTTTTGGGATGTGTCTCCCTTTTATACAATTTCACACAGACCGATTCGATTGGTGACACACAGACAAACCTCTTCACTCACATCGGTCAGAGCAGAGGGACAGCAAGGAGAAATCCCTCCTAGGGAAAGGAATGAATAACAAAGGTACAGCTACAAAAACATTTCTCCTGTTTACAGAAAATTCCCTGGGAAAGGAATTTCAGAAACCCAAACCACCTCTGGTACGAAACCAGGGCTACAGGTAAGGATCAGGGGAAGGCCAGCAAGGCAGATATCCTGGTAGGAGCCTGTTCCATCCATCCTCTCCCCCCTCCCAGACCACCCAGCCACGAGGAAGAGGCAGATGAAATATTCCCTCAGCAGCTGGGAGAAGTTTCACCATCCCCAGCCCTTTCCCCCACTCGACATCGCCAGATGTCTGCTGAAAATCCGACACAGCTGAGAAGAAAAAGTTTTAAAAAACCTTCAACAAATTGGAGAGAGGGCAGGAAAAGAGCTGCAGAAGTAATTTGGCTATTAGAAAAAATGTTCTTTACCCGGGGAGATTTAAAGGGTTTAATCTGTTTAGTTCATCAGGAAGACGATTAGGAGAAGCCTTGATTGCAGTGAAGTGCCTTCCCAGGGAGGGAACAACAGGTACCAAAGGTCTCTAATCTGGGCCAGACAGGCAGCAGGAGCAGCTGGGGGCAGGAGCTGAAGCCAGGCAGAGCCAGGATGGTTTAACCCCTGCAAACGCAGAGGAAAACTGCAAACTCACCTCCCTGCTTTGGCAGGACCCCAGGTGAACACACAGAACGTCCAGCGCTCACCTCCTGCAGACGGGAAATTCCACCTGCAGAGCTCCAGAGCTCTGCTGCTGCTGGGATGGAGCTTCCCGGGACCATGGAGCCAAACTGGGAGCAGTCACAGCCTGCCAGGGCCAGGGCTGGCTCCCTTCCCCAACAGCAAGGCACTAGGAAATTATCCTGTATTTGTTTTAATAATAATTAAATTTATCCTATATTGTTTTAAATAATAATTAATATTATCCTGTATTTTTAAAATGAGAATTTATGCTATCCTGTATTGGTTTTAATAATAATTAATACTCTCCTGTATTTTAAAAATTATAATTAACGTTATCCCGCATTTTTTAAACAATAATTAACATTATCCTGTATGGTTTTTAATAATAACTAACATTATCCTGTGCTGTTTTTAACAATAATTAACGTTATCCTGTATGGTTTTAAATAATAACTAACATTATCCTGTGCTGTTTTTAATAATAACTACCATTATCCTGCATTGGTTTTAATAGTAATTAACATTATCCTCTATTGTTTTTCAGCCATGGGTGGGGGATGACTTTGGGCAGGAGCTTCCACGAGTTTGTTTGCTTCCATCTGGAATATTCTTTGCGAGAGGCAGGAATAGCTTCTGAAAAGATCAGTACAAGGTGGTGACATCAACAGCGCAAGGCCATTTCAGGGTTTGGTTGTGGTTTTTTTCCCACATTTTTTCCACTTCTGTTAAAAAACCAACCAAACAAACAACAAACCAAAACCCAACAACAAAATGCAATTAACTGTGGGTGGGAAAACGTGGTTGTTTTCACCAAGAAATGACATTATATTCCAATTTTCTGCTATCAACATTTAGCAAAATTAAGCTCAGAGGTATAAAACTCCATAAAGCTTAATCGGTGTTTTGGATGCTAAGACAAATGCGAAGGTATTTATCAAGGAAAATGCACAATCAATTCGTTTGGGTTTTAATGATCCCAGCTAAGAAAGGGAAAATTGCAGACGGGGGATGCTGCAGTTCCAGCTGGGTGTGATTGTGCAGCTCATCGGGAGGGGCTGGGGCTGGGGGAGGTTCTCAGATGCTGTCGAGGGGCAGGAGGAGATGGAGCAGAGTGGGAGGATGGAAAACCCCCAGGAAACGGCAGCAGGCAGGGCTGTGCAGCCCTTGTCACGTGTGGGCAAACTGGAATAAACCCACAGGTGTGTGAGGATCACACCTCTCATGTGCACGGCTCATTAACTACAGGGGGAGCCTTGGGAATGTCGTGAATGAGGTGAAAATCCGGGAATATCCCGAGTTGGGACCCACGGGGATCATCCCAACCCCTGTCCCTGCACAGACCCCCAACAACCCCACCCTGGGCACCCCTGGCAGCGCTGTCCAAAGGCTCCTGGAGCTCTGGCAGCCTCGGGGGCAGAAAAAGGATAAACTCCTGTGGCCTCTAAATTAAACTGACACAAAAAGAGAATTGGATCTCCTGGGAGCACCAACTTTGCTGAGAAGCTCCCAACACCCCCATGTTTTATCCAGCTCCAAAGCAGGAGCAGCCGTGTCCCTGCCACAGCTGACACCTGGAGCAGGTCACAGCCCAGTGCAGTGAAATATCCTTTAAAACAAAGAGCACAAAACAATAGAAACCTTTCCAAAGCCTAAATAAATGTTACTTTGACTGAATAGACACCATCCAACCTGAGCTGTTCATAGAAACATGGATTGGTTTGGCTTGGAGGGACCTGAAATCCCACCCAGTGCCATGGCAGGGACACCTCCCACTGTCGTCATCCAGCCCAACCCCTGTCCCTGCCCAGACCCCCAACAATCCCACCCTGGGCATCCCTGGCAGCGCTGTCCAAAGGCGCCTGGAGCTCTGGCAGCCTCGGGGCCGTGCCCATTCCCTGGGGAGCTTTTCCAGGGCTTATTACACCCTCTGGGGGAAGAACCTTTCCCTAAAAATCCAACCTAAACCTCCCCTGGCATCTGTCCCGTCTGGTCACACTTCCTGCCACGGTTTAGTGGGAATGGTGGGATTGGGGGAAGGTTGGAATGATGACCGTAGAGGTCTCTTCCAGCCCGAACGATTCGGGGATTCTCTGCCCTGCACCATCACCTGAAGTTGTGATGCAACACACCTTCACCATCTGAAGTTTGCTTCAGAGGTGCTGAAGACCAGCTGGGACATCTGAGTTCTCCTCCACAAGTGCCCAGCTAGCCCCTCTAGCCCTGGTTTCGTACCAGAGGTGGTTTGGTTTTCTGAAATTCCTTTCCCAGGGAATTTTCTGTGAACAGGAGAAATGTTTTTGTAACTGTACCTTTGTTATTCATTCCTTTTCCCTAGGAGGGACTTCTCCTTGCTGTCCCTCTGCTCTGACCAATGTGAGTGAAGAGGTTTTGCCTTTGTGTCACCAATCGAATTGGTCTGTGTGAAATAGAATAAAAGGGAGACACATCCCAAAACTAGAGGAGTCATTTTCAGCCTTCTGAAGTCGGAGTCTGTGTCGTTGTGGGGTAAAACAGCGTCAAGCCCCCACCTCAGCAGGGCCACCAACAGACGCTGACTCCTAAAGTGGATATCCCATATTTGTACAATATCCTTTTCACACTCCTTTCCCTGGTGAAACCTCTTCCTTTTCCTGCCTGGAGCTGGTGTGTCCTGGAGTCACTGCTGCAGCCCAAACCCAGCCTCCCCAGCCAGCGCTTCCACCACAGGAGGAACCTTCTGGGGACTGCAGCACCTTTGCTATGCCCACCCCAAACGCACATCCCACAGGTCACAGAGCCCTGCAAAGGCCCCAGAGGGATCTCCCGCACCCCTGGGAGCCCCAGGCTGAGCCAGGAGCCTGCAGGGTGTGACACCTGCAGTGAAAGGAGGCTCCTGCAGCCCTTCCCTGTTGGTTTGTTACCTTCTTTCTTTCTGTGTGTTAGAGCCGGGATTAAGACACAGGAGATGCAGTTTTTGTGTTTGGACTCAGTGTTTATTAATTCTTATCTAAAGTACAGTCTCACAAGTTGTGAGTTCCAGCTAACAAGGTAGAAAATGGCTCTAATTCTTTCCATGGTTTTTTAAGCACTAATCACCCAATAATGAGATGACACCTAAATTATTTTTACTTTTAACAAAACAACCAACTACCCGTGGTCCACAATGTGGATCCTTTCACCCAGTTAGAAAAAAACACCCAGACCTAGGAAGAAGAAGGTGAAAGAAGAACTCAACTTCTGCCCTAAATCTTCCATATTGCTCTATATATATTACTATATTTTAAACCCTTCAACTCTGAGTTTCCCCCCTGTGACATCACACCCTTCTATCCAAACCCCACACCCACAATCCCAGAGCTGTCACTCAATTTTGGGAGCCTTTTCCACGGCCTCAGGTCAATGCAGTGTTTGCCTGGGGGTCAGTGCCTGTCAGCACAGAAAGTCTGGAATTCTCAGTGCCCACGGTCCAACACTTCCCTGTTCCTCAGCCCGTCCTGGCAGTGCCACTGAAACTCTCCCTGATGTCCAGGGCGTTCCTGCTGGGCTGGGAGACACAGGCACCGCGCTGCCCAGGAGCAGGGAGCTGGAATTGCTTCATGGCAGCTCCCAGAGAACTAATTAGCCCTTGGCTCATTAACCCAATGCAATCAATGGCTCTAATGAGCTCCGCTGCCATTCCTGCACAGTGCCCAGGAACAATCCCGGGATGGATTTACTCAGCACTTAGCACAATGCAGCACAAAACCTTTTAAAAAGAGGTTGATGCACTTGGAGTGGTTTAAAGCTGAGTGTTTCCTACAGGATCACAGAATCCCAGGATCCCTGAGACTGGAAGATCCCTGCCAGCCCATGGAGTCCCAGCTGTGCCCGATGCCCACCCTGTCCCCAGCCCAGAGCTCTGAGTGCCACCTCCAGGAATTCCTGGGACACCTCCAGGGATGGGCACTCCAAACCTCCCTGGGCACTTCCAAGGCCTCAGCACCCTTTCCATGGGGAAATCCCTGCTGCTGTCCGGACTACACACCACAGTTCCTGTTACACACCATCACCACGCACAGAAAATAAAACACTTCTCAAGTATTTCTGAAAACCTCAAATCACAGCCACTTTGAACGACTCTACATTTTCACCTCCCCCATGGAAAATTCTCTCCAGTAAAGGAACCAGGAGAGTGACAATCAAGAACTCTCCAGCCTCAGAGCTCGCTCCCACGGAGAGGAGGATTGAGTGTCTCACAACAAGGTCCAGCAGGGAAGGAATGAATGTTTTGGACAAAAAGGCTCTGAGGCAGAAATGCATCTATACCTCATCCATGGAGGTGATGGGGCACAGCCAGCAGATGAGCGCTGTGCGACCCTTCCAAATTCACCTTTTCTATCCTGTTGCATTTTGCTCTTGCAGGTGGAGCTGGGCCACCCTCCCAGCTTGTCCAGGGGTTTGTCCAGAGGGGGCTCAGCAGGAACACTGCAGGACACGACTGCTGGGAGAGTATGAACACGCAGCAACCCCTGACCCAGGGCAGAAACACTCCCTGAGCAGGAGAGGAGCCCAAAGGGTGGCACCAGAGAGGAGGAAAAGAACCAAGACCACGCCAGGTCCCTGCTGGGGAGTGGGGACAGGGAAGGGCTGAGGGGCAGGGTCCCAGCAGTGCTAGACATTATAATATAATATAATATAATATAATATAATATAATATAATATAATATAATATAATATAATATAATATAATATAATATAATATAATATAATATAATATAATATAATATAATATAATATAATATAACATATTTTTTCATAAATACATATTATGAAGTTTTCGCAAATATTAAGAGGAATGCTCTATGTGTGATGTTAAAATAACTCTGCTGTAAAGTTTTTCTGGTTTTGCTCAGACATGGTGGTGGAATAGCTGATATTAAGTTATGTTTGCAATTGAACTGTTTGCTTGGGATAACACCCAGTGAACATATGATGAGGACCCCTGTTATTGATATGCCAAATTATCAGCACCTGTGTATAAACCACAGCCCAAAGTGGAGGTGATAATAAAACCACAGCCAAGAAATGTGCATGCTCTAAAAAGGCGGGCCCAAGGAGAGGCCATGGAAAACAGTTCCTGGAATACGGCAATTCGTTTGCAGAAAAGTATGGATATGCATAACGGTCTATGAATATGCACCAGGATGATGTAATAGAAAAGGAATTTAAGGGAAGTGTCCCAGGACAGTAGGGATGCTCGCGGCTGGATGCCAAGCACCCGGCCCTTTAACCCTTTGCTTTATCTCTGTCTCCCACTGTCTTTTTATTAAACTTTTTAAATTTTACCAAGGCAGTGAACCTCGTTTTTCCCAGGTGGGACCAACCCGGCCTGGGTCATCCCCGTGAATTCAATGCCAAGTTGTTCTGGAGGGCTCTGTGCTAAAAGCTTAATGAGAACAACTCGAGAGCGGGGCCCCGGGAAGCAGGCTGCTAATGAAGCTGGAAGCGCTAATTGGGTGGGGATGCAGGGGAGGAGGCGTTGTTGGCAAACGCGGCATCAAAGCGGCGAGGAAAGCTCCGGCAGCGCCCGGATCCCGGGTTAATGTTTCACTAAATGACACCTCCCGGGGGTCTCGGAAATCCCGACCTCCTCCCGGCCCTCCAGCCCCGCTCTGTTAAAACTTTAATTACACAAAGAGCGAACACGGGGACAGAGACCTTGGCGAAGGAGACACAAGCGCCGGGCGCATCCTTCATCCCCATTTACATGAAAAAGGGGAATCAACAGGAACAGAGGGGCTGAGGGGTTTTTGTCTGTTCGAGCTGAATTAATCCGGCGGCTCCCTCCGGACCCCGAGAGCTCCCGGCCCCTGATGAGCCCTTGATAAAGAGCCTGATAAGGGGCGAGGTGTGCCTGGTGCTGGCTGATTACAGGGTGAGAGATAAGGAGCCTGAGACGGGAGCCGGGAAAGCGGGACAGGCACCCTTTTCCTCACCGGAATCCATCAGAACGCCAGGCTATCCCAAGGCTCGTCGCTACAGTTATGACCATTAAAATACTGACTTTAAAAAAAATAGGCTGAAATTCACGTGCGGTTTAATTCCATTGTTCTCGCCCCCCCTCGAAGAATCAGCGCTTATTTATTTGGCAACTGAGCCTTTTGCGCATCAGGCTTATTTGTTTTGAAGAATATGCCTGATCCCGTCGCAAATGTGTTTATTGAGGAATATCCCCGACTCCTCGGCAAATGTGTTTAATATCGAAAATTCGGTTTCAATTATTAAATCAGGAGACTGTTAAAATATCAGTGGAATTCCAAGACAGATTGGTATCAGGGAGAAATTAGGTTCCTTTAATTGTTAATATCCTTAGATGTAAATAACGTTTCATTTTGGAGCAATTGCTTTATGAGTCTCTAAGTCTTATTTAATTAATGAGAACACTTTGCATCAGTGACAAACTACACATTCAGCAGAATTAAAGATGCACATTCTATTAGGGGAGCATTAAGTGCAGCTTTATCAGGGATTTCATAAATAGCAGCAATATTCTAATATGAAAAACTCCAAGGGAGCATCAGCTGTGATACGAGGGCGCTCTTAAATCAGGGCATGCAGCTTTCTCAGGGTCTTACAAGACAAGCAGTGCCTGCTTTTGCTTTTTAAAGCCAAAAAACCGCTTTGTTTTCCTTAGCAAAGGTGGAATGAGTCCCAGGAGGCCTCTCCCGAGGAGGGCACAAGAAGTGGAGCTGGTGTCGTGTTCTGACCCTGCTCTCGTGTCCCTGCACTCCACCTGTGTCCCAAAAGCAAGGAAACAGCAAAAAGGGCGAAAAAATGCAAATGGAGAGGGCTGGGAGCAGGGAGGGGCAGCAGCAGGGGAAAGAATCGAAGGAGGGTGAGGGATTTGCAGAAATCTGAACAGGTCCCCAGCCAGAACGGCATCGCTTACAGGGAGCTCAGGATCAGTGATCCAGCTTTAATTAAGGAGCTTTGAACAGTTCAGGATCGCAGCATGGTGCAGCCTCAGAGAGACACGAATGTGTGTCCATGTCCCTCAAGGAATGTGTGTCCATCATTTCCTCCAAGGAATGTGTGTCCATCATCTCCCCCAAGAAATGTTTGTCCATCATCTCCCTCAAGGAATGTTTGTCCATCATCTCCCCCAAGGAATGTGTGTCCATCATTTCCCCCAAGGAATGTGTGTCCATCATCTCCCTCAAGGAATGTTTGTCCATCATCTCCCTCAAGGAATGTGTGTCCATCATCTCCCCCAAGGAATGTGTGTCCATCATTTCCCCCAAGGAATGTGTGTCCATCATTTCCCCCAAGGAATTTGTGTCCATCATTTCCCCCAAGGAATGTGTGTCCATCATTTCCCTCAAGGAATGTGTGTCCATCATCTCCCTCAAGGAATGTGTGTCCATCATCTCCCCCAAGGAATGTGTGTCCATCATCTCCCCCAAGGAATGTGTGTCCATCATTTCCCCCAAGGAATGTGTGTCCATCATCTCCCTCAAGGAATGTTTGTCCATCATCTCCCTCAAGGAATGTGTGTCCATCATCTCCCCCAAGGAATGTGTGTCCATCATTTCCCTCAAGGAATGTGTGTCCATCATCTCCCTAAATGTTGCCACCCACCTCCGAACCAGGGATGGAGTCACGTGGCTGAGCAGGGAATGGAATCAGAGATTGAGTTTGGGGTGGAAGGGACGTTAAATCCCACCCAGTGCCACCCCTGCCATGGCAGGGACACCTCCCACTGTCCCAGGCTGCTCCAAGCCCAATGTTCAACCTGGCCTTGGGCACTGCCAGGGATCCAGGGGCAGCCACAGCTGCTCTGGGAATTCCAGCCCAGCCCTCCCTGCCCTCCCCACCCTCCCAGGGGGTGTTCCCCTCACGCTGTTGATCTCAGACTGTGACTGACAACACAACACACAAAATGTCCCCAGGACACCAAACCCCACAGCCAGGCAGGATTTTAGGATCTCCCTTCCCTGAGCATCTCAGGGTTCCAAACCAGCCTTGGCAAACAGAGGCAGCGTGGTTTCACAGGAGGGGCTTGAGCTCCTCTGGGATTTCCTGGCCGTTGATGCTGGTGGCTGTGGCCACCCGCAGCCACCACAAACACGTGATGAAGGTGTCTGAGTCAGGCACTGAGTCTAATTTCTGGATGATGGCCCAGGGCACGAGGTGTGGGATGTGCACAGGATTTACTCCAACTGCTCCCTGCCTTCCTGTGCCTTCCTAAGCCTGGCCACTGTATAGGGAGCTCTGAGCAACCAAACCATCCCCATCCCTGCTCCATAAGGCAGAGACAGCTGGATCCAGAAAAGCAGATTATTTTTAATCAGCGCTGATCAGTCATAGCTACTGATTTTTATAAATGACATTAAAGTAAGAGAATGTTTCGGCAATAATGTCATATTATGACAAGTCATTGGTTTGACTGCTGCCTCGTAAAATAATGCATGGATAACAAAAAGCATATGAAATGAAACCTCAGAATGATGAGAAATAATGTTTCAACTCCTCAAAATGTTTAGGGGGGAGTTTCAGGACTTAGGAACGCTTCACCTGGTTTTGGTTCAGTTGGACAAGGCACAGGGTGGGTTCCTTGGGGTTGTCGTGTGCAGGGCCTGGAGCTGGGCTCAGGGTCACACACAATCCCGGGATATTCTGCCTTGGAAGGGACCCACAAGGAACATCCAGCCCAACCCTGGAGTGCACGGCCCACACAGAGATCAAAGCCACAACCTGGGTGTGATCAGCCCCAGCTTTCAGCAGCCGAGCTGATCTCATCCAATGGTCCCTGTGGGTCACCCCAGCTCAGGACATTCCATGACTCCACCATCCCAGACTCCTGTCAATTTTATATTTGAGGTCCCCTGTGAAGGGGGAATAGAGATGTCTTTCAATCCACCGAGCAGGGGCATCAAAGCCCAGTGCAGAGCAGAGCCTGGCACTGCCCTGCCAGGACCTGGGCTCACCCCGTCCCAGGAGGGAGCAACAACCCAAATAAATGCCGAAAACCCGCCCTTGGGAGCTGCCCTGAGCCCCAGGTGTGCCTGCACCCCGGTGGTGCTGGGGGAGCCCTCAGCAGGGCAGTGACAGTGCCAGCAGTGCCACCCTCCAGGCAGGGAGGGAGGAATACAGGGTGCCACCTCTGCTCACCCCGGTGTTTGCAGCCTGTGCAGGGCATGCACTGATCCAGACACACCTGGCAGGTCTGGGAAAAAACCTCGGGATTCCATCGGCGCCTCCAAGGCAGCAGCAAACCCTCAGCATGGCCTGGGCACCCCCCCTCTCCCCAGCTGAGCTCATAATCCCTGATAAACCCTCCTTGGGATGCAGTGGGGTGTGGGCAGATTTCCAGAGCCCTGTCTGTATTTGGGATGCAGTGGGGTTTTCCAGAGCCCTGGCTGGATTTGGGATGCAGTGGGGTTTTCCAGAGCCCTGGCTGGATTTGGGATGCAGTGGGGTTTTCCAGAGCCCTGGCTGGATTTGGGATGCAGTGGGGTTTTCCAAGGCCCTGTCTGGATTTGGGATGCAGTGGGGTTTTCCAGAACTCTGCCTGGATTTGGGATGCAGGTGCCAGGGTCCCTCTCACTGCTCTGCTCTGATGGCAGGAGTGGGTCTGGGACAGGGCAGCAACAGGTCTGGGAGCTGGGATAACCGGGATAATGGGGATAACAGGGATAACCAGGATAACTGGGATAACTGTGATAACCAGGATAACTGGGATAACTGGGATAAACAGGGATAACTGGGATAACTGGGATAGAGATAGCCAGGAGACTGATGGGAAGTGCGAGGAGGAGGTGAGGAGAGGAGCTGGGCGGTGCCATCACGAGCAGCACTCACACAGGACGTGTCACTAATCCGGTCACGGGGTCACCACCTGGGACAGGGGGAAGCAGCTCTGCCAACCCGGGAATTTAACTGGGAGAGAACAGCAAACCCGGCCCCAGAGCTCAGTGCCAGGGGCCAGGCTGTGCTGACAGAGCCCGGAGTGCCCCGACATGAGCCCAGCTGCCAGGGGTCCTGCAGGGGGTGGAGGGCTCATCCTGGAGCTCCTGGAGGGGATGGAGGGCTCATCCCAGAGCTCCAGGGGCTCCTGATGTATCTGATTATTTGACTGTGAACACATCTTAATTAGTGTTAATTGTTCCAGTGAGTGACTTGAGTGCCGAGATCCCCTCACCCGGCTGTCCCCTCCTGTCAGGGGCTTGTGCAGAGTCACCAGGTCCCCTCTGAGCCTCCTTTTCCCCAGGCTGAGCCCCTTTCCCAGCTCCCTCAGCCTCTCCTGGGGCTCCAGCCCCTCCCCACCTCCTTTCCCTTCTGGAATTACATTCCCAGTCCAGCCCCTCCCTGCCCTTCCTGCCCTGAGGGGCCAGGTGAGGTGGATATTCCCCGCCCTGGCAGATTCCTGCTCAGCATCAGCTCAGCGGGAGCGGCTCCACTGTTTTGGTGGATTTTCTTTACATTTTAATCAACAGTAAAATCCTTCTAAAGGATTGATTCCAGCGCTGGAGAGGCCCTGCCGAGTCTCAGTGCAAACACTTGCACACAGCAGTGATTTCCAACATGCAGCTATTCCTTTTCAGTGCTCTTAATCCATTTAACTTCTGCTTTCATAGTGTCTTACTCAATACACTGGAGGGTTTTATGTTGGAGTTAGAGCTTCTGAAAAGCCTCTGTGCATTACACAGGTCACTGGTGTTCTTCAGTTTTACAAACTTCCCATAACATCTGCGGCTTTTATATTATTTCCTTGCAGAAGGAGAGGTTAAAAACTGTGTAAACACTTCAGGACCTGGAGCTGAGTCGAGTGCTGGTTTACTTTACAATCCATCTCCACACATGCAGGGTAGAGGAGAGCAGCAATTTAGAATTCCAGGGTTTGTCGTCCAGGAGTTATCATGACTTTATTTCCTCTCTGCTGCTGCTGTTGTTTCCCTGGGCTTTGTCTGCTGTCCTACATCTCCGGCTGTTTTACAGAAACGGCCTCGTTAAAGGATTTCTGCCCTTGGGAGCGATGGGGGGAATCAGCAGAGGGGTTTGGGGGTCCCCCAAGAACAGCAGGTAACCGCCAGTGCTAAAGGAACAGAATCCTGCCATCCTTGGGGTGGAACAGACTCTTATGTCAAGTCCAAACACCAACCCAGCACTGCCAAGGCCACCCCTGCCCCATGTCCCCAAGTGCCACATCCACAGGGCTTTAAATCCCTCCAGGGACGGGGACTCCTGGACAGCCCTTTCCAGGAAGGAATTTCCCCAATATCCAATCTAAACTTCCCCTGGTACTGCCCAAGGGATGGAGCAGCCACAGCTTCTCTGGGCACCCTGTGCCAGGGCCTGCCCACCCTCCCAGCCAGGAATTCTCTCCCAATATCCCAATGAAATGCATCCTCCTCCAGCTCGGAGCCATTCCCTGGTCTATCTGAGCTGGCAGGGCTCTCCCAGCCCTACCCTGAGCAGGCAGATGGGGGAACAGCTTGGAGTTTGTCACCATCCAAGGGAGCAGGGGGTGTCCCGGCTGGCATCTGCAAGAAGCAGTAGGCAAATTATTTCCAGGAAGAGCAGTGATTCCGGAGTCAATGAGGCGTTTAATCTGCCAAGGCCTCTGCTATGGAATTATCTCCATGGGGAAAGGGAGCTGGGTGAGATAAGTGGCTGCCGGAAGGTCACTGGAAAACCAGGATTGAGCTCTGTGTCTCCCTGGCTGGTGTTTCATCCCTGGGATGTGACCTCGGGGGGGAGCCTTTGATGGTCCCACACTGGTTATGGCACTTGTATGGTTGTGGCACTGTCGTTGTAGGACACGAAAGAAAGACTCCAAATATTTCAGCAGGCAAAGAGCACAGAAAAAAGGCGTTTATTGTCTAATTCTTACTGCCTTTTATAAGGTGTTTCCATACAGACTGAACACGGTTGGTGAACAGGAACGACACCTCTCTGATCCCATGGGTTAAACCAGAGAAACAGCCAAACACCACCTGGAGAGAGATGGTTTTGAGAAAGGAGAGTTGTTTGCCAAGGTTTTTTCGAGAAAAAAAACTTTCTTAAGAAATTTTTCCTTGAGGAAAAAGTTAAGAGCTGCTAGCAGGCTGAAATCTCTCAGACCCAGAAATATTAAGCTGACATGGCACCTGTATGGTTATGGAACCTTGATGGTTATGGCATTTGTATGGTTCTGGCACTTGGATGGTTCTGTCCCTTTTACACTCACAAACGGAGCTGCCAGGACCTGTCCTCTTCACCCCATCCCCAAATCCTGCTGCCAGAGGGAGGAGAGCCCTGTCTGCCCCGCGGGGGGATGTCCCAGGAGAAACCCCCGCGCTGGAAAAAGGGCTGGAGAAATGGGGTAAAGGCCGAGGGGGCTCCCCTGGGCAGCACCTCCAGCCTCGCCTTTTACCAGCAGCGGGTTCTGAGTCCAGAGCCAGGCAAAGAAAAAGCACCTGCTGTCCCCTCAAGTGAAGGATCCCAGACTTGTTTGGGTGGGAAGGGACCTTAAATCCCACCCAGTGCCACCCCTGCCATGGCAGGGACACCTCCCACTGTCCCAGGCTGCTCCAAGCCCAATGTCCAGCCAGGCCTTGGGCACTGCCAGGGATCCAGGGGCAGCCACAGCTGCTCTGGGAATTCTGTGCCAGGGCCTCTCCGCCCTCCCAGGGAAGGATTTCTCCCCAGTGTCTAATTTAAACCAACCCACCTTCAGCTTAAAGCCACCCCAACCCAGCCCAGTCTGGGATTCTTTGATGTGCACAGTGAATATTTCTGGAGGTGGAGGATCTACAACTCGCCCAGGACCCCGTGACAAAGCTGTAATCCCACAAATTGCAGGATTTTCTCCTGATCTCAGCCTCCAAATATTTGCAGAGCTGTAGATAATCCCTGCACCTGCTGGTGCCTCTGTGTGCACGCCCCGAACCGCTGAGGATGCTCGTCTGAAAGAAATCATTTCAAATGAACAATGGAATGCCACAGACACGTTCAGTTTAACGTTTACATTTCAAATTCAGTCAGTCTGTTTGGAAAACCCTGGGTCTGGTTAATGGGAGCATCCCAGCCTGGATCTGGTTTGGTTTATGGGATTCCTTGTGCAAACGTCCTTTCATGCAAAGGCTTTGTGGCACCAGAAGCTTTTGTGCTGCTGCATTTATTTGGAGCAGTTCCTCCCAGAGCTTCCTAAGCTCTCAATCAAAGGCTGCTGGAAGCAGGGGAATATTCCCATGTTTTTTTGGGTGCTTTCCCATAAAACCCCAGCAGCAGAACCTTGAGCTGTGTCTTGGATGCCCATAACCAACGATATTGGGGAAAAATATTCTTATAAAGTCATTTCCCCCCCCCTTTTGCAGCACGTCTTTAATGGAAAAATGAGACATCTGAATGAATTTTATATGTTCCCTGAACTGCTCCAACCTTTGAAATAACTCAGCTTGAGGTTTTAGTCAATATGAATGGAGACATTTAAAAAATCTGTGCGGTCGTCTGTCAATAAGGGAATGGCAAAAGGCTAAAGAGATTAAAATAGAGAGTGCAGGCAGAGCTGCAGCCAGTGCAGAGCAGCCTCCGCAGAGAACAGCCCCTGCTAATGGGAATAGAGGAATTTATGGCAGGGTTGATGCTAAACAAACCCCTTTCCTGCGTTCCTTTGAAAATAAATTAGTGGCTAAACCTCATCAAAGCCCAGCCTGATTTGATTTTCGAAACATGAAAAAGTTCAAGAATTGGAGCGTTTTGCAAATTTTAATAGGCGTGAGCAGGAATCACAGGATCAGGGAGTCACCGAGGTTGGAAAAACCCTGTAAGATCATGTGTGACCATCAGCCCAGCAACCCCACCGTGGTCACCCCCAGGCCATGGTCACTATCAGGCCGTGGTCACCATGAGGCCATGGTCACCATGAGGCCATGATTACCACTGAGCTGTGGTCACCACAGTCCTGGTCACCACAGCCATAGTCACTACAGTTGTGGTCACCACTGAGCCATGGTCATCCCTGGGCCATGGTCACTCCATTCGTGGTCACTGCTGAGCTGTGATCACCACTGGGCCACGGTCACCCCCGAGCTGTGGTCACCACTGGGCTGTGGTCACTTCATTCATGGTCACGTGGGCCGTGGTCACCCCTGGATCACCTGGATCGCTCATTAGGAGTTGCATGGGAGCAGTGGAGAGTTCATCCCCAGGGCTGGGAGGGAATTCCTGGTGGGGAATTCCGGAGCTTCGCCCCGGGGGCTGTCATTGGAACCGCAGGAGAAGTGGAATCACCCCTGGTGTCTCTGCACCCACAGAGCAAAACCCGGGGGGAGCTTTTGAAACCCTGGGGGCTCCTGAGGAATTGGAGGAGTGGGGTGAGGCTGGAAGCACACCAGCAGCGCAGGTGACATTTTACACCACAACAACACAGACTCCGAGATCCCGAAGGCTGGAAATGACTCCTTTATTTCTGGGATGTGTCTCCCTTTTATACTGTTTCACACAGACCAATTCGATTGGTGACACAAAGACAAACCTCTTCACTCACATTGGTCAGAGCAGAGGGACATCAAGAAGAAATCCCTCCAAGGGAAAATAACGAATAACAAAGTTACAATTACAAAAACATTTCTCCTGTTCACAGAAAATTCCCTGGGAGAAGAATTTCAGAAAACCTCAGAAACGGAACCGGGGCTACACACAGGAACATGAGAATGGGGGAGAAGAAGTAAAAAAAAACCCAGTCGGGGGGGGTCTCACAGGGATAACCTGGTGCCACGGGTTTGTCATTGGTGTGGGTGACAAAAATGGGATGGATGTGTGATACTTTTCCTGCTCCTGGAGAGGACTTCCATGCCATGGGTGGGATCCTTCGTGCTGTGGGTCAGACCCGTCTCAGATGATGAACAATTCCTGATTCTAACCCGTTTGTCAGAGCTGCAGTGCAGCCCTACTCCCCGGTGTAAACTGTGAGGATGTTTGCACGTGCCCTGAGTCAGCTGTGGGGACTTTCACCCCTGAGAGGCTCTGAAGCCCTGGGGGCTGGGAGGGATGAAATCCCCCGCGGGATTAAATCGTGTGATGCAGTAAATTGGTCAGTGTTTGAGCAAACAACAGACTGAGTAGCCTGGGAATGTTCTCCTTTCCCAGCTGGTTAGACAGGAACAGAAGTTCCCTGGGTCCCCTGAAGAGCTGGGACTCCGGTTTATAAATCAAAATCAAAATCACCTCATTGTGCTTCACAAGCAGCAAATGTTGCTTTTGATCATTTGGTTGGGATTTTTTCATGTATTCTTCAGGCTGGTTTGGAAAATGGAGCTTTGTTCTCCTGCTTTTCTCCTCATCAGGCCAGGTGGGGATCCAGGGAAGGCTGGAACTTTAAATATCCCAGCTGAAGTCAGTGCCTGGTGTGTGGATGTGCTGTCACAGCCCACTCCTGCTCTTCCTGCTGTCACCTGGAATTCCCTGTGGGAAAAACACAACTGGGTGCAACCAAAATGGGAAGAGGAGATGATCCCTGGATTAGAGGTCAGCATGGAATGAACAGTGATCGTTCTTCGGAGGATTCCATAGAACCCCAGAATGGTTTGCGTTGTGAGAGACCTCAAGTCCCACCCAGTGCCACATGGGCAGGGACACCTCCCACTGTCCCAGGCTGCTCCAATCCTGTCCAGCCTGACCTTGGACATTTCCAGGGATCCAGGGGCAGCCACAGCTGCTCTGGGCAAAATCTTGTTTGTCTTTACTCCCTTTGTATCCCACCGAGGTTACCTGCCTGCATTCCTCCACCTCCTGCATTCTCCTTTCCCCCTCAGGAGCCCATCCCCATGGAAACTTCCTCATCAGCACAGCTCTTCTCAGAGAAATAATTGGCACGAGGAGGATCTATGGAAAATATATTCCCGTGTAATTAGGCAAAAAGCACCTGTTCTCCCTTCAGTGGGCACCAGGCAGTGGATGAGCTCTAATAGTGCTGTTTGCAAATATCAAATAATAATGGGAAGTGTGACAATAATGAAGTAAGTAATCAGAGGAGCTGTTGAGTACAGGTGCCTCCATTTACAGCTCTTTCATCAAAGAGAAAATTAAGCGCTCTCAGAATATTATGGCAAATTGCTGCTGTTCCATGACTGCTAATCAGGTGGAGTGTATAAATGCAACAGGAAAAATCTTCGGCAGCAATTATGGCGCGGGGTGATTAACACGCGGAGCACATCCTGGGACAGGGAGCTCCTTTCTCTGCCTGCAGATGGAAATGCTTGTCACAGAGACAGGCTGCAAGAGCCCAGAGGCACCTCTGAGGTTTGGGTGGTGGTGCAGGGCAGAAATTCCAGAATTTTTAGGGTTCAAAAAGTCCCCTTTGTTCATCATTCCAACCTTCCACCATTCCCACTAAACCATGGCATGAAGCGTGGCCAGATGGGACAGCTGGAGCTGTGCCAGGGGAGGTTTAGGTTGGATTTTAGGGAAAGGTTCTTCCCCCAATGGAAGAAAAGCCCTGGAAAAGCTTCCCAGGGAATGGGCACGACCCTGAGGCTGCCAGAGATCCACCAAAAGCACTCCCAGGGATGCCCAGGGTGGGATTACTGGGGGGTCTGTGCAAGGACAGGAGTTGGGATGATCCCTGTGGGTCCCTTCCAGCTCAGGACATTCCATGATTTTCTAATTTTACTCAATTTTCTCACCATTTTCAGGATGGTCACTCCCCCCAGCCCTGGGCACCTGTCCCAGTGTGCAGCCACACGTCCCTGTTGCATCCCAAGGCCCTCTCAGAGCTTAGGGTTCCTCTTCCCAGGGCTCAGGACAACCACTGTGTGGGTCTGATATTTCTGAGAGATTTTTCGCCTGCTTGCAGCTGTGAACTTTTTCCTCAAGGAAAATTTTTTCCATAAAGTTTCTTCTCAAAACCATCTTGGCAAACAACTCTCCTTTCTCAAAACCATCTTTCTCCAGGTGGTGTTTTGCTGTTTCTCTGGTTTAACCAATGGGATCAGAGAGGTGTTCCTATTGTTTTGAGAAAAAGTTTTCTTGAGAAACTTTTCCTTGGGGAAAAGTTCGCAGCTGATAGCAGGTGAAAATTCTCTCAAGCCCACAAGCCTGGAGCCATGGACAGTGTGATGGAAGAGGATTGAGTGTCTCAGGAGGGAGGATAATGTGATCCCATTATAAACCCACAGAATCTCCATCTGTACCTCTCTGCCCCTTTCCAGTTCTGGAATGGTCTGCCCGGGGAGGTGGTGGAGCCACCATCCCTGGAGGTGTTTACAGCAGACTGGGTGTGGCACTCGGTGCCAGGGTTTAGTTGAGGTGTTGGGGCTGGGTGGGACTCGATGATCTTGGAGGTCTCTTCCAACTCAGTGATTCATTGCGGTGTGCATCCATTTATGGGGCCGCTTCTCCTGCCTTGGAGACAGAAACCTCAAACCCTCAGAAACAAGCCCCAAAGGAGACAGGAAACCCAAACCCTCAGAAACAACCCTGAAAGGAGCAGAAACCCCAAACCCTCAGAAACAAGCCCCAAAGGAGACAGAAACCCCAAACCCTCAGAAACAATCCCCAAAGGAGACAGAAACCCCAAACCCTCAGAAACAAGCCCCAAAGGAGACAGAAACCCCAAATCCTGAGAAACAAGCCCTACAGACACCTGCAGCTGCTGCCAGGCAGCTCTGGCCCCATCAGGGCTGGGGTGATCAGGCCAATCCTCCAGGCTGAGCCCAGCCCTGGTATGATTATTAGGAGACCAGCTCCGTTGTGATTTCAGCTTTGATGGGAACTGTTGGGAAAGATGAGGCAGGAAAAGCTTACAGATACGATTGCTTGGCAAGAGATTCTAAAAATAAAAAACCTGTGAGTGAAATAGAAATGAAAGCCAGCTTTGAGATGTAATCACGGGCAGGCAGGAAGACGGTGATTAACTGGAGATGGGTTGGGTGATAGCAAACAAAGGGGCTTGAGGGAGTAGCCCCCCGAGGTGTCAGGGAAATGGTAGATAAGAAATGCAGCCTTTGGAGTTTAGAATAGAGAATAATATGGTAATACAGCAGTTCTCATAGGCTGCATGCAAAGTCCGTAGGATTTGTATCTCGAACCGGTTGGTCATTGTAAAGTAGAATATTCAACACAAAAGGAGATATGATGTATTGTAATAAGGACCTCGCTCTCTTACCCTCTCTCTCTTACCCTCTTGCTCTTACCTCTTACCCTTTCCTCTTACCTCTTGCCTTTGTTTCTGCCCGCTCTCCCTCTCTCTCTCCCTCTCTCCTTGGGGCTCCCCTTCAGCCGAGGCCGGTGGCTGAAGGCAAGGCCCTTTTACCCACGACCCTTGCAATAAAACCACAGTTTGTTAAGAGTGTCTCATGTCTCCAGACAACCCTCTCCCTGTGTCAACAGAAGCTCCTACAGGGAACAGTCTGGGAAGGGGCCCGTGGGGTGTGCACACACCCCGGCGGCTCCTGATAAGGCGTGGAGGAGGAGGATGTCAGCTCTGTCGTCTGGCAGATCTGGGCCTTCCTTCCTTTCTTCCTTTCTTCCTTTCTTCCTTTCTTCCTTTCTTCCTTTCTTCCTTTCTTCCTTTCTTCCTTCCTTCCTTCCTTCCTTCCTTCCTTCCTTCGTTCCTTCCTTCCTTCCTTCCTTCCTTCCTTCCTTCCTTCCTTCCTTCCTTCCTTCCTCCCTCCCTCCCTCCCTCCCTCCCTCCCTCCCTCCCTCCCTCCCGGGAGTCCACACAAAGACACCTGCTGGGGTCAGGTTCAGGGTCCCCATGTCACTCCTCACTCACTTTGGTT
This sequence comes from Chamaea fasciata, assembly GCF_029207755.1. Lineage (NCBI taxonomy): Eukaryota > Metazoa > Chordata > Aves > Passeriformes > Sylviidae > Chamaea > Chamaea fasciata. The sequence continues at coordinate 62,498,801 of NW_027094092.1, forward strand.
AGAGTGACGAAGGCCAGGAGTCCTGACTAGAGCTTTGATGTCGTCCAATGTCCCTTCTGGTCTGGAGTGCTACTTCAGCTCTTTACCTGCACACGGGTCGTGGGTCCTTTTTTTTAGGGGTCTCCACTAGACGAATTCCCTCTCCACTACGTCCCATGGGAACTGACGTTTGAGAGCTAGGTGATGTCATCCTCCTCCTCATGGTCTGGGTGATTCACTGTCTAGAGGGGATGGGAGCAGTGGGGGCCACACCCGACAGGTATTTACACCACAACTCACCCAAACAACCCACCATCCTCATTAACTGTGGAAAACGAGTTCCACTCTCTTTTAAAAATTTCTAAGTTTAATAAAAATAAAAATAGACAATTAGGAGACATAAGAGCCAACGTTCCAGCTGGGGTGCCTCACCAGAAAGCGCACACCTTTCTCTTTCAATGACTGGGTTTTAAGGATTGCTGTTTTACATATTCAATAGATATTAAAACATTCTTTTCAGTTTCAGGTATCCCCAGTCATCTTATTTGATGGATTTATTTGTGAGTGGCTCCACTCTGTCTTGGTAACACGGGTCTTGGCTGTTGTTATTTTGATAAAAAACCCAGAAATCCAGCAGCCTTCCTGCAGGGCTATAAGGTGATGACCTCTCTCCCATAATTTTCGGCTTGGTCAGTTTTAGATGTCACAAAGAAAAAACTCAGTCTTTTTTTGCTGTTTACATTATGTCCCAATCAGAAAATGCACTCATCGCTTTTCTAAACTCCATTAACAAAACATAAGAGAGGACAATTATACATACAGTATTCATTCTAATATTTGCGAAAAGACAACTTTATAATGTGCATTTATAACATTAACTTATAACTTTGTATCAACTCTCTGACAACTAATTCTCTACAGCTCAGGATTGATGAGAGCACTTTCCCTGGGCACACTCTCTCCTGATCCTGCTGCCGATGTCCCCCGCGTGGGCCACTTCACGCTGGAAGGTTTGCAGAGCTGGATCTTAATTTGGTACCAGCTGCTCTGACACCCCCTCTGCCTCTGCTCCCCCCGGGCTGCAGCTCACAGGCACTTCAAAGTCCTCCTGAGCAGATGGAGAGGGAAGGAAAGGATCTGCTTATGTAACGTTTGTTAGAGCATGAGCTCTTCGGAGGTTTGAGCCTCTCCAGGAAGGTTCTGCGGTGGTTTCTGCGTCTTGGAATCGCAGCGTTCTTCAGGGTGGAAAAGCTTTCCCAGAGCATGAGTCCAACCCTTCCCCAGCACTGCCAGGGCCCACCTCTGACCCCCTGCCCCAAGTGCCACAGCCACGGGGATTTAAACCCTTCCCAGGGATGGGCACTCCAAACCTCCCCGGGCACTTCCAAAGCCTGAGCACCCTTTCCATGGGGAAATTCCTGCTGCTGCCCACCCTGAGCCTCCCCTGGCCCAGCCCGAGGCCGTTCCCTCTCCTCCTGTCCCTGTTCCCTGGGAGCAAGAGCCCGACCCCCCCCGGCTGTCCCCGTCCTGGCAGGGACTTGTGCAGAGCCACCAGGTCCCCCCCTGAGCCTCCTTTGCTCCAGGCTCAGCCCCTTGCCCAGCTCCCTCAGGGAATTCTCCACACCCTTCCCAGCTCCCTTCCCTTCCCTGAACACGCTCCAGCCCCTCCAGGTCCTTCCTGACCTGATGAGCCCAAAACTGACCCTGCCCTGGAGGTGTGGCCTCAGCAGTGTCCAGGACAAGGGGGAATTTTGGGGCTGTTCAGAGCTGTTTGCACTTTTCAGACAGCTCAACCCTGCCCTGCCCTGGGGATCCTCTGCGCTGGGGAACAAAGGGATCCTCTGGGCAGAGCCTGGCCCTCAGCAGCAGCTGGCACAGCCCAGGTGGGTGGGATGGTTCCTCGAGCCCAGGGGAGTGCCCTGCTCAGGGGGCAGAGGCAGAGCAGCCCATGCTGCCTCCTCTCCTCTCCTCTCCTCTCCTCTCCTCTCCTCTCCTCTCCTCTCCTCTCCTCTCCTCTCCTCTCCTCTCCTCTCCTCTCCTCTCCTCTCCTCTCCTCTCCTCTCCTCTCCTCTCCTCTCCTCTCCTCTCCTCTCCTCTCCTCTCCTCTCTCCTCTCCTCTCCTCTCCTCTCCTCTCCTCTCCTCTCCTCTCCTCTCCTCTCCTCTCCTCTCCTCTCCTCTCCTCTCCTCTCCTCTCCTCTCCTCTCCTCTCCTCTCCTCTCCTCTCCTCTCCTCTCCTCTCCTCTCCTCTCCTCTCCTCTCCCTGTGGATGATGAGGATGCACCTGCAGACCCCCCGGGGCAGGAACAGGGAGCCCATCCTGGGAAGAGCTGATTTTAACCTGCCCACATCCTGGGAAATGATAACCCCAAACACCAGGAACCCCCCGCTCTGCAGCCGGGGCTGTTTGGTTCCAGCTCAGTCAGAGGGGACAGGTAGGAAAATGCTCCTGTAATCACTGACAGGTAACTCCGTCATTCCATCCCTGACACTCCTGCTGCTGCACCCCCTGGATGCCCCTGGCGTCCCTCACAGCCCTGCCCAGTTCCCTGCACTGCTCTGGGACTGGGATGGTCCCTGCTTGAGCCAGAGGTGGATTCCAGGGCCACGTGGGTCACCCTGTGTGACAGAACCTCAGTTTGGGACCAGGAAATCATTCCAGCTCCTTCGTGACTTCTGCTCTGTCCCTTCCCCAGTGAACAGCTACTCGAGATTTATTTCCACTGTCCCAGGCTGCTCCAAGCCCCATCCACCCCAGCCTTGGACAATTCCAGGGATCCAGGGGCAGCCACAGCTTCTCTGGGAATCTGTGCCAGGGCCTGCCCACCCTCACTGTATAAAATTTTATCAAAGTATGCATCTTCTCTCTCAGGTCAAACATATTTGTCCCCATCCCCTGGATGAGCAGGACAGGAAGACCTGAGGTCCATGAAACCCATCTTACAGTGGAACACCGAACAAACTGCATTTATTTACTTTACCCAGTGACAAACCCCCCTGATTTCATCTCTACCTGAGCACTGTCAGGGGAGCAGATGCCTGAAGACAAAGGTCTCTGATTTATCAGACAAAGCTACAACAAGGTCCCGTGCCCGGGAGCAGCAGCCAAACACACTTGAAATGGAGAAAAAAACAATTTCAGCGCTGAGCAAATCCAACCAGAATATCCAAGGGATGGTTCCTCTCACTGGAAATCCACTCAAGGGCAAGAGGCAATTCCCTGGCAGTCAGCCGGGAGGGGACCTGGACAGGCTCAGTTCTACATCTGAGCATCCCATAGCCAAAAGAGGGCAGGGTTAGGTGGGAAATTGGGAAGGAATTCCTGGTTGGGCTGGAATTCCCAGATTTGCTGTGGCTGCCCCTGGATCCCTGGCAGTGCCCAAGGCCAGGTTGGACATTGGGCTTGGAGCAGCCTGGGACAGTGGGAGGTGTCCCTGCCATGGCAGGGGTGGCTCTGGATGGGATTTAAGGTCTCTTCCATCCTGAGCCATTCTGGGATCCCATGGGGTCCCCCCAGGGTAGTGTCAGCCATGAGAACACTTCCAACCCCTTCCCAAAATCCTGGGGCAGAGCTGGAGCCTCAGACCTCCCCCAGTAAACACGGATTTAAATCTATATTCTTGGCCAGAATTGTTTGTGCATCGCAGCATTTCAGCTCCGCTTCTGGATTTTTGCTCCTGGTGAAATCTGAATGCAAACCCTTCATCATCCCGGGTTTATTTATCTGTTTACTGCTTATTTATTTGCTCCCTTTCCTTCTCCCTTCCCCGCAGCTCCTGGGTGTCTGTGGGAAGGCAGAGATAAGTTAATCTGAACAAAACACGGGAATACTTGAAAAAAGTCCTTCCCAGCGAATTACAGGGAACAACATTTACTTTTCATCTCTGCTCCACATTTCCGTGTCGGCTCTAATCACTCTCGACGTCAGGCAGCTCCTGCCAGGAAGGATTTGTTGTCCTGGATCACTGGGCTGCCTTTCCCCCTGAGATGACCAGAACCCAACAGGCTCCTGGAATTGAGGAGCTGGTGCGGATCAAAGGCACAAGGAACAATTCCTGGGAAAAAACCAAACCAAACCAAAAAAACCCCCAAAAAACCCCCCAAAAACCCAAAACAAAACAAAACAAAAACCAACCAACCAACCAAACAAAAAAAAACCCAAACACAAAAAACCCAAGAAACCCAAACCAAAACAAAAAACCAACCAGGAGAAGGCAATGCTTTCCTCCCCAAGGCTCTGTCTGGCTGTAAAAATCTCACTGGAATACTTGAACCTGCTTTTATTTTTAATATTCAGGAGGGTTTTTTGTCTCCTTCAAACGGTAAATGATGTTTTGTGCTGATGTTGGGCTGGGTTTGAACAACACCGAGGATTTATTTCACTGGCCTTTGGAAATATCCAATGGTTTATTGACTCGGGTCAAAGCAGCCCCAGGAAGGGCCACCCTGCCCCTGGAGCACCAGCAGGGGACAAGGGACAGCTGTCCCAGGGGTGGCGGCAGTGGCAGTGGTGGTTCTGGTGGCCCTGGTTACAATGACTGTGCTGGTGCCAGCAGGGGAGGTGGCCATGGCAGTGGCACTGGTGACAGTGGGCGTGGTGACAGTCATGCTGGAGATGGCGGCAGTGGAGGCAGTGGGGGCAGTGGTGGCAGTGGTGGTTCTGGTGGCCCTGGTGCCAGTGGAGGTGGTGACAGTGACATTGGAGATGGTGGCAGTGGGGGCAGTGGCACTGGTGGTGAGATGGCCGTGGTGACAGTGGTGACGGTGGCTGTGGTGACAATGGTGACAATGGTTACACTGGTGACAGTGTCCATGGTGAGTGACACTGGTGACAATGATGACAGCAGTGACAATGGTGACAGTGATGACAGTGGTGACAATGGTGACAGTGGTAAAAGTGGTGACAGCGGTGACAATGCTAACAGTGATGACTATGGTGACAGCGGTGACACTGGTGACAGCAGTGACAGCAATGACACTGGTGACAATGATGGTAGTGGTGACAGTGGGGACAATGATGACAATGATGACAGCACTGACAGTGGTGACAGCAGTGAACCTGGTGACAGTGGTGACAGTGGTGATGATGACACTTCTGACACTGGTGACAGTGGTGACACTGGTAACACTGGTGACATTGGTGACACTGGTGACACTGGTAACACTGGTGACACTGGTGACTGGTGACAGCAGTGACAGTGGTGATAGTGGTGACAGTGGTGACGATGACAGCGCTGACAGTGGTGACAGCAGTGAACCTGGTGACAGTGGAGATGATGACACTGGTGACACTGGTGACACTGGTGACACTGGTGACACTGGTGACACTGGTGACGGTGACAGCGGTGACAGAGGTGACAATGACAGCGGTGACCCTGGTGACACCGGTGACAGGTGACAAGGACAGCGGTGGCGCTGGCCGTGCATGCCCCCACATCTACAGCAGAGGGCAATCAAGCGAAGGCAAAGCCGCTCCTCGGTGGGACCCGCAGGACACGAGTGACTCCCGCCTCTGTTAATGGCCCGTTAATTAACGCCTCGTTAATTAACGCCTCGTTAATTGCTGATGGAATCCGTGATTCCTGCTCGGGTGTGGCCCCTCCTGATCCAAGGTTTGCCCCTGGCTGTGCCCGTGACCCGCCGGGATTTCTGCTTTCATCGGGAACAATAGAAACTTCCCGACCTCGCCTGTCACACGTCGGGTCCTTCAGAACCACCCGGGGACGGGGATAACGGGATTATTCCCCACAAAAATTCGGGGACAGGGATAACGGGGTTATTCCCCGCAGGAATTCGGGGATGGGGATAACGAGATTATTCCCCGCAGGAATTCGGGGACAGGGATAACAGGATTATTCCCCGCAGGAATTCGGGGATGGGGATAACAGGATTATTCCCCGCAGGAATTGGGGGACGGGGATAATGGGATGAATTCCCGCAGGAATTCGGGATGCCAGCTGCAAACCTGGAATGCTTTGGATGACGCAGAGAAATAAATAAAACTCTCCCTCCACTCCCCGGGCTGCTCCTGGAAACGCCGCGGAGCTGCTGCGCTTCCCGGACCTCCGGAGCAGGCAGGAGAGGAGGGGGATTTATCCTAAACATCCTGCCACAGGGAATCCCAGGGATGGAGACAGGAATGCAGAGCAGGGAAGGTGCATTTGGGGGCTGGGGGAAAAGGGGAGCTGAAAACAGAAGAGACTGCAGGATGTGCTCAGCGTGACAGGGGTGGGGGACAGGGGACAGCCAGGTTTGGGGTGCTGGCAGCACTGGGGACAGGATGGAGCTGCCCAGGGCTGTGGTGAACAAGGCTGGGAAGAAAATGGAGCTGAGCCAGAAGGAATTCCTGGCTGGAAGGATGGACAGACCCTGGAAGAGAATTCCCAGAGCAGCTGTGGCTGCCCCTGGATCCCTGGCAGTGCCCAAGGCCAGGCTGGACATTGGGCTTGGAGCAGCCTGGGACAGTGGGAGGTGTCCCTGCCAGGGCAGGGGTGGCACTGGGTGGGATTTAAATCCCTTCCAACCCCAAACCATCCTGGGATTGTGTGTTTCTCTGTCACCCCATGGGGACAAGCACAGCGCTGGCGGCCGGCCCAGCTCCATCCTGTGCTCCACAGCTCAGCTGGGGTCAGCGTTTGACCTCCTGGCCCGAGCTCAGTGGCTGCTGGGGGAAGGAGGCAAATGCTGTAAATCCTCCCCATTTTAGGGCCTGAAAGATTCACTGGATGGGATTTAAGGTCCTTTCCACTCCCAAACCAGTGTGGGACTCTGCGGTCAGCAATGCTTTGGTCTGAGCAGACAGCCCCAGGGTGGGTGTGCGCCTGCAGGGTGACATCTGCCAGAGGTGGTCCCTGAGCTGTGCTGTCCCTGGGGAGGTCAGGGCTGCGCTGTCCCTGGTCGGGGTGGCCCTGGGGTGACCCTACCCCTGTCACAGCCTCTCTGTGTCCTGCTGGAAGCCCCAGGGCTCCCCCCCAGCAGCAGCAGCAGCAGCACTCTGGGGACACGGAGACAAAGTGAGGCTGATCCTGGTGACAAAAGGCGTGCTCAGGCCGTTGGTGGTGGCGGCTGCCTGGTGGTGACACACGGCACAGGGTGACTCAGGCCTGGCTCTGTGAGCCCAGCCCGTGTCCTGACAGCTCCTGCTGCTCCTGCTGGCATTGCTGTGGCAGGGCTGGAGCTCCCAGCCTCTCACTGCCCCCCATCCTCCTGAGCAGGCTGATGGCCCTGGGCTCACGTGCCAGTTTCCTCTGGGAGTCTAAACCATCCTCTGAATCCTTTAGGCCTTAAAATGGGGAGGATTTACAGCATTTGCCTCCTTCCCCCAGCAGCCACTGAGCTCGGGCCAGGAGGTCAAACACTGACCCCAAATGAGCTGTGGAGCACAGGATGGAGCTGGGCCGGCCGCCAGCGCTGTGCTTGTCCCCATGGGGTGACAGAGAAACACACAATCCCAGGATGGTTTGGGGTGGGAAGGGGTTTAAATCCCACCCAGAGCCACCCCTGCCATGGCAGGGACACCTCCCACTGTCCCAGGCTGCTCCAAGCCCAGTGTCCAGCCTGGCCTTGGGCACTGCCAGGGATCCAGGGGCAGCCACAGCAGCTCTGGGAATTCCAGCCCAGCCGGGAATTCCTTCCCAGCAGCCAATTTCAATCTGCCCTCTTTCAGCTCGAATCCAAGCCCAGGGCAGGGCTGGACTCTCCATCCCTGGAGGGATGTCAAACCCCGGTGCATGTGGCACTTGGGGACACAGCCAGTGTGGCCTTGGCAGGGCTGGGAGGACAATTGGAGGACAGCTGGACTCTGATCTGAAGGAGCATTTCCAGCATATCCAGTCCCACGGCTGTTTCCAGCTCACTGGGTTCAGCTGCTCCCACGCTGGGAGAGGGAGCCCGGGATGGATGCAGTGACTCAGGGCGGGCCTTGCGTGACTGGAGGAACCATCCGCGAGGATTCTTCACAGCTCCTCTCCTCATCAGCCTCGTCTCCTGCTCCTTTCAGGTCACTGGGAATGGGAGAAGCCTCTGCAGGACGCCGGGGTGGGGAAGGGCAGCACAGGGAAAGCTCTGCCAGGTCCTGTGTGAGGCCCTCTGCTCCCACCACCCCAGCCACGCTCCCTCGGCTCTGGGGTTTGCCCAGTTCCGGGGCAGCTGCTGGGATGAGCCCACCTGGGAGCACAGCACTGGGATTTTTGAGGCTGATGGGCATTTTCTCCTTTCGTTCCATCTCTGCTCAGCAGTGAAACGAGAATCCAGAGTCCTTGTAGGAAAAGCACTTCCCAGCCCACCTGGAGACAAACAGGGATGGATAATTTAAGTGCTAAAGTGGTTTTCGTGCTGAGCTGAGGCTCTCCCTCCCCAGATGCTGTCAGTGTTTTCCCAGAATTTCCTATAGAAAGCAGGAAGAGAAGGATCTTCCCAGAGCCTTGGAAACGACCCAGGAGTTCTGGGTGTCAAAGTCTGCCCACCCCCTGAGCCATGTGAGGCTGTTCAGAGCAGCTGTGGCTGCCCCTGGATCCCTGGAAAGTCCAAGGCCAGGCTGGACATTGGGGACAGTGGGAGGTGTGCCTGCCGTGGCAGGGGTGGCACTGGGTGGGATTTAAGGTCTCTTGTGGCCAAAACCATTCTGTGATTCTCTCTTATTTCCACAGCAAATTGAAGGGAATTTTTGATTTTTCCCAGTTTTTCTTTTCCCGACTTTGCTCCCATCCCTGTCACACATCCCAGTCATCATTTTTTAACAGCAGAACTGGTTAAATCTGTATCCAGCATTTGCTCCTGAGCTGTTCCTCACCTGTTCTTGATTTCTTCAAATGCCTTTTGCTGTCTGACATCAGGAAGGATGTCGAAGAACTTGTGGAGCGTGTCTCCAGACAAGAATAATCTAATTTCTACAAGACTCATTTTAGATTTCTCATATTACATTTCTGGTGCCCCTGGTTTTAATATCAGCTTTTTCTTTTAATGACTGAATATTCCCTGATAGGAGCCATTGAAAGAGCTGAAGATTTTCAATAGAAAGTGATGGTTTAGCTACGGAATATCTGAAGGGCTGCTAAATTTGGCTGTTCATTACTAGTTCCTCATGGCAGGAAGGTGCAGAGCAGTTCTATAATCTGACACCTCATGGGCTGACAGACCTTTTCCCCCCAAGAAAACAAATCAGCAACGGCAACAATTTGGATGTTCCTGAAATTGGAAGTGAACTTTGGGTATTTTTATCACATGCTCTTTTTTTTTCTTTTTTTTTCAGTGTAAGTGAAATCAAAATAACTCCTAGGGAGGCAGCAAGAACACTTTGGGATCATGGGGGATATCCAAATGAGTTTTCTGGAATTAGAAGAGGAAGAAAGAGTGGAAATGATGGCTGGCCAGATTATTCTCAGAAAAATTAGGAATGAATAAAGTCACAGTGAAAACCAGTTTACCCCAATAAACCAAAGCTGTAACGACTTCTTTACCATAATTTCTGGACTTGGGAAAGAAGATGATTAATAGTTCAAACAGCATAAGCCAGACCTGGAATGTCTCTGGAGCTCTGCCCTGTTAAATGCAGCTGCCCATTTCCACCCTGTTTGTTTGGGAACAGTCACAGGCAAGGAAAACAGCAGGAAGTTGTTTCTGTGAACAAGGAGCACCCTGTGCCGTGCAAAGGGAAGGGTTTGCTCTGGCGCAGAGGTGCAGTCTCAGCCAGCAGCACTGAGGATGCTGAGGGCAGCAGGGATGAGCCAAATCCCCACTGTCCTACGCCGATTTTTAGTCCGGGCAGTTGTCCTGGGGTGACTTTCTGCTGCTTGTGTCCCCAGTCCTCTGTTCTGTGTGTGCTGGATGTTGGGTTCTGTGCCTTTCACACTGGCGCTGAGAGCCAAGCAGGGAAAGAAGTAGTGCAGGGTTTGTTTTGAAAACACAGTTCGCTCCTCTGCATTTGTTTTTCTCCGGACTCTCTGTGTTTGTCAGAGGCACGGACAGCAGCAGGACTGAGATCTTTTTTAGCTTTTAGTTAGTTTAGCTAGCTGAGGCAGAGAAGTTCCCTGGACTGGGTTTTTTCCCTTTTTTGGGGATTGTTTAACCCTGCTCTGGACAGAAAACCCAGAGGAGCACCGAGGGCTCACACCTGCCCCCACCGGGGCTTGGACCTCCGGAGGACGGATAAGGGACTGAGTGAGCTGAGCTACACCCACAGCAAGGACTGTCTCAATTTCCCATCTCCCTCCAGAACCAGAGGCTTCACTGGGTCATATTATCCATTCTTTGTGCTTGTGGGCATTCTGTTTGTTAAATAAATAGTTTTTTCCATTTTTCTCAAAGGAAGTTCTTTTCCAGACAGGCTGTTCGGGTTTGCTCCCCAGAGGAACCTTATTTGGGGGTTTCCTCCCAAATTCACCCTAGACCAGCACAGCAGTCCAAGCAGGAGAGTGACTGTGCTGGTGGCACAGCTCCAGCAAGGCAGGAGACAAACCCCAGAGCAGAGATGAAGTCCAGATTTCGGGAGAGTTTTCTCTTCCCAAGGCTGCGGCAGCAGATGTGGATGCCGGGGCAGGACGGGGCTGTTCAGCACCAGGACAGGGCAGGGCTGCAGCACCAGCTTTGCTGCAAACCAGGGGACAGCTGTGGCTGCCAGCAGGGCTGCCAGCGCTGCTCTGCCTTCCAGCACCGAGTTCTGCTCCCTCAGCTGTGCCTGGAATGCAACCCCGGAGCTGGGCCAGCCCTGGCTCCTGCCTGGCACAGCTGTGCTGGGGAGCTGCTGCTCTTGGCTTTGGTTGGACTTTGGTTTGCAAAAATCTGGAAATATGAAAGCATTCCAGAAAAAAATCCAGCCCAAGAGGGACTGGGGACAAGGGCTGGAGGGACAGGACACAGGGAATGGCTTCCCAGTGCCACAGGGCAGGCCTGGATGGGAGATTGGGAATTGGGAATTCCTGGCTGGGCTGGAATTGCCAGAACAGCTGTGGCTGCCCCTGGATCCCTGGCAGTGCCCAAGGCCAGGCTGGACATTGGGCTTGGAGCAGCCTGGGACAGTGGGAGGTGTCCCTGCCATGGCACTGGGTGGGATTTCAGGTCCCTTCAAGCCAAACCAATCCATGTTTCTATGAACAGCTCAGGTTGGATGGTGTCTATTCAGTTAAAGTAACATTTATTTAGGCTTTGGAAAGGTTTCTATTGTTTTGTGCTCTTTGTTTTAAAGGATATTTCACTGCACTGGGCTGTGACCTGCTCCAGGTGTCAGCTGTGGCAGGGACACGGCTGCTCCTGCTTTGGAGCTGGATAAAACATGGGGGTGTTGGGAGCTTCTCAGCAAAGTTGGTGCTCCCAGGAGATCCAATTCTCTTTTTGTGTCAAAGTTTCATTTAGAGGCCACAGAAGTTTATCCTTTTTCTGCCCCCGAGGCTGCCAGAGCTCCAGGAGCCTTTGGACAGCGCTGCCAGGGGTGCCCAGGGTGCGATTGTTGGGGGTCTGTGCAGGGACAGGGGTTGGGATGATCCCTGTGGGTCCCTCCCAGCTGAGGACATTCCAACACTCTGTGCTTCCTGAGAGAAGGGCTGTCTCACACATCACCCCAGCGCTGTGGAAGCTGAGCCGATGAAACGATCTAAGAAAAAAGAAAATTTAAAAAAAAAAAATCTCATGTAGTCAGAGCTTAGAGAGAACAACCACCCCATGCGAGGCTTCCCGGAGCGCTACAATCTCCTGGAAATAAATGAACAGATTGCCATGAATGAATAAACTGCTTAAGACACTAATTCACATTCAGGAGGCCACGGGGCTGGGGCTGGGTGAGGATGACAGAACTGTTTCCCTGTGACTGTTGCCGCACGGAGCTGGGGGAGGCAAACAGAAGGTGGCCGTGCTCTGCACACAAACTGCTGGGCACAGATGGCTCCCGGGGCTGCTGCCCACGGAAACGGGGCCAGGAGCCTGTGCCAGCCTGGCTCCCTGCTCGGGGAAAAGGCGTCTGCAGGGGAAACAGAGGGAGGAGCAGCTGAGGGCACCGGGATCCTTCAGCTGGAGAGGGGCAGACTGAGGGCAGAGCTCAGAGGGAGGAGCTCTGCTCCCTGGGAGCAGGACAGCACCCAGGGAAGGGCTGGAGCTGTGTCAGGGAGGGTCAGGCTGGAGATCAGGGAAAGGTTCTTTCCCCAGAGGGTGGAATGAGCCCTGGAAAAGCTCCCCAGGGAATGGGCACAGCCCCCAGGCTGCCAGAGCTCCAGGAGCCTTTGGACAGCGCTGCCAGGCATGCCCAGAGTGGGATTGTTGGGGGGTCTGGGCAGGGACAGGGGTTGGGATGATCCCTGTGGGTCCCTCCCACCTCGGGATATTCCATAATTTTGTGTTTCTAAGAGAAAATATGGGAAATTTGGGCCATGCACTCACTGAAGCATGGATGTGCAGCCCCTGGGGAAAGCTGAGGGCACAGCACACATTTGGGGTGGTGTCAGGGAATGCTCTAGTGCCCCTCTGCTCATTGCAGAGTTTCTGTGCAGCTGTAACTGCTCAGGCCTCGCTGTCCTGAGAGCCAGGGCAGGTGGCAGTGGCACTGGGGCTGCCATGGCACCTGTCCATGGCACCTGTCCATGGTGTCCATCCATGGTATCCATCCATGGCACCTGTCCATGGTGTCCATCCATGGTATCCATCCATGGCACCTGTCCATGGTATCCATCCATTGCACCTGTCCATGGTGTCCATCCATGGTATCCATCCATGGCACCTGTCCATGATATCCATCCATGGTGTCCATCCCTGGCACCTGTCCATGGCACCTGTCCATGGTATCCATCCATGGTATCTACCCTTGGTATTCATCCATGGTATCCATCCATGGCACCTGTCCATGGTGTCCATCCATGGTATCCATCCATGGCACCTGTCCATGGTGTCCATCCATGGCACCTGTCCGTGGTATCCATCCTTGGAACCTGTCCATGGTGTCCATCCATGGTACCTGTCCATGGTATTCATCCATGGTGTCCATCCCTGGCACTTGTCCATGGCACCTGTCCATGGTATCCATCCATGGTATCTACCCTTGGTATTCATCCATGGTATCCATCCATGGCACCTGTCCATGGTGTCCATCCATGGCACCTGTCCGTAGTGTCCATCTTTGGAACCTGTCCATGGTGTCCATCCATGGTACCTGTCCATGGTATTCATCCATGGTGTCCATCCCTGGCACTTGTCCATGGCACCTGTCCATGGTATCCATCCATGGTATCTACCCTTGGTATTCATCCATGGTATCCATCCATGGCACCTGTCTATGGTGTCCATCCATGGTATCCATCCATGGCACCTGTCCATGGTGTCCATCCATGGCACCTGTCCGTGGTATCCATCCTTGGAACCTGTCCATGGTGTCCATCCATGGTACCTGTCCATGGTATTCATCCATGGTGTCCATCCCTGGCACTTGTCCATGGCACCTGTCCATGGTATCCATCCATGGTATCTACCCTTGGTATTCATCCATGGTATCCATCCATGGCACCTGTCCATGGTGTCCATCCATGGCATCCATCCATGGCACCTGTCCATGGTGTCCATCCATGGCACCTGTCCGTGGTGTCCATCCTTGGAACCTGTCCATGGTGTCCATCCATGGTACCTGTCCATGGTATTCATCCATGGTGTCCATCCCTGGCACTTGTCCATGGCACCTGTCCATGGTATCCATCCATGGTATCTACCCTTGGTATTCATCCATGGTATCCATCCATGGCACCTGTCCATGGTGTCCATCCATGGCATCCATCCATGGCACCTGTCCATGGTGTCCATCCATGGCACCTGTCCATGGTATCCATCCATGGTATCCATTAATGGCACCTGTCCATGGCACCTGTGCATGGTGTCCATCCATGGTGTCCATCCATGGTGTCCATCCATGGTGTCCATCCATGGTGTCCATCCATGATATCCATCCATAATATCCATCCATGGTGCCCATCCATGGTATCCATCCTTGGTATCCATCCATGATATCCATCCCTGGCTCCTGCCCATGGTCTCCATGGTGGGACAAACTCTGTGCCCACCTGCAGGGAGAACCCCGGGCCCTTTGATCTGGTGGAGGTCTGCACAGCGTTTCCCATGTGTGGCACCTCTGCCAGGGCTCCCCCATCCAGGAGATCTCCCCACGGAGCAGCACCTCCCACTTCCCGTATCCCCCTCTGGGAAAACCCAGCCCCGGGCCCTGCCTGTGTTTGGGGCTTTAATGACCCCAGAGGTGATTGAACCTTTCCACCATCCCCAGTTTGCCGTGGGACAGCCCCAGGGAGGGCGTTTGGGGCCAGAGCCATGATCCCTGGAGCAGCACCCTGACCCCAGAGCAGCACCCTGACCCCAGAGCAGCACCCTGACCCCAGAGCAGCACCCTGACCCCCGGAGCAGCATCCTGACCCCAGAGCAGCACCCTGACCCCAGAGCAGCACCCTGACCCCAGAGCAGCACCCTGACCCCAGAGCAGCACCATGAACCCCAGAGCAGCACCCTGACCCCTGGAGCAGCATCCTGACCCCAGAGCAGCACCCTGACCCCAGAGCAGCACCCTGACCCCCGGAGCAGCATCCTGACCCCAGAGCAGCACCCTGACCCCAGAGCAGCACCCTGACCCCAGAGCAGCACCCTGAACCCAGAGCAGCACCCTGACCCCTGGAGCAGCACCCTGACCCCAGAGCAGCACCCTGACCCCTGGAGCAGCACCCTGACCCCAGAGCAGCACCCTGACCCCAGAGCAGCACCCTGACCCCTGGAGCAGCACCCTGACCCCAGAGCAGCACCCTGACCCCTGGAGCAGCACCCTGACCCCTGGAGCAGCATCCTGACCCCTGGAGCAGCACCCTGACCCCAGAGCAGCACCCTGACCCCAGAGCAGCACCATGACCCCAGAGCAGCACCCTGACCCCCAGAGCAGCATCCTGACCCCTGGAGCAGCATCCTGACCCCCGGAGCAGCACCCTGACCCCAGAGCAGCACCCTGACCCCTGGAGCAGCATCCTGACCCCAGAGCAGCACCCTGACCCCAGAGCAGCACCCTGACCCCCAGAGCAGCATCCTGACCCCTGGAGCAGCATCCTGACCCCCGGAGCAGCATCCTGACCCCTGGAGCAGCACCCTGACCCCCAGAGCAGCATCCTGACCCCTGGAGCAGCATCCTGACCCCCGGAGCAGCACCCTGACCCCCAGAGCAGCATCCTGACCCCCGGAGCAGCATCCTGACCCCCGGAGCAGCACCCTGACCCCCAGAGCAGCATCCTGACCCCTGGAGCAGCACCCTGACCCCCAGAGCAGCATCCTGACCCCCAGAGCAGCATCCTGACCCCCGGAGCAGCATCCTGACGCCCAGAGCAGCAGTGTCTGGGTCTCCCCACTGCACATCAGCTGAGGTCAGTGCTGGGGCTGTGCCCTTTAGGGTCAGACCCTTTGGGAGATGATGGAGGGGAGCAGAGCAGCTCCCGGGCCATTTGCACTGCGTGTTGATCACAGGTTGATTAATTAGTGCTGAGTTAGTGGCTCGTTAGCTCTGCAGCCAGCACTGTGGGAGTTCCCACGGGAGCTGCTCCTGGGATTTACAGCCCAGACCTGGCAGCCCAGGCTGGGGTCTGCGCTGGGGCTGCCCTGGCACAGAAACCCCAACACGGCAGCAGCACTGGGGCAGGGCTGGGGGGAGGTCTTGGGCAGGATGAGCTGGAACAGACACTGGACAGAGCTGGAGAATAAAGGAGAGATTTATTGAAAGGCCTTTAAGGACACACCTTGGGCAGGACAAGAGCCTGGACAGGGCTACACCCAAGGTGGACCCAAAATGATCACCAAATGGACACAAAATGGACACAAAATGGTCACAAAATGGGCAAAAAATGGACAAACGATCACGAGGTCTCACACTTTTATCAGTTTTGGTCCATTTGCACATTGGGGTTGAATTGTCCAATCCCAGTTGCAGGTGATGCAGTCCCATCCTTCTTGTTCTCTCCCTCCAGCCCACCCTTGTTTGTGCCTTTGGGCCTGAACACTTGTCCCAGCTGTCCTTGGTGTGCAGCAGGAGAAGGATTTGTTTTGTGTCCCTGCTGTGTGCAGAGCTGAGTGACACTGACTGTGAGCTCAGAGCTGCACCCCTGGGCACCACAGAACCTCAAATACATGGGAGCTGGAACTTGGGGCATCAGTGGGGCCGGTGTGGGGATGCCCCGGTGCTGGGGCATGCCTGGGGTGAGCTGGGGCTGCTGCAGAGGGGCACTGGGACCTGTGGCGCCACTGCTGGGGTGGGGGTGACTGCAGACGGGACAGTCAGGGCTGGCTGCCACCATGGGGCAGAGCTCCCCTCTGCCCTTTCCTCCCCTTCCCCTGCTCAGGTGCTTCCAAACTCCCCCCAAGGTCCTTGTGCTAGGCCCTCAGGACAAGGATTCTCTCGGTGAGCTTTTCAGCAAAGTCGGTGCTCCCAAGAGATCCAATTCTCTTTTTGTGTTGTAGTTTATTTTAGAGGCCACAGGACCTGGACACTGTAGGGCTGTACGGGGGTTTTCTCAATTAAATCCACAATTCCATCCTGAAATAAAATTAATACTTCGTTATTTGCTATCAAAGGTGCCGTTGCGGCCCGTGGCTGGTTGACAGCAGGTGACTAAAACACGAGAAATGCTGTTTGAAGAGGGTGGTGCCTCCTCCGGCTGTTATTGCCAGCTTTCAGCAGTTCCTGTATGGAAATCCTGTAGGGATTTCTCTGCTGTTGCATTTAATGGTGCTGGCCTTGCACAAATATCCCCAAATTACTTTTGAATCCCTCTATCTGAGCCACCTGACAGCAGCGATTTCATTATGCATCAGCTGAAAAATGCATTTGAGTTGTGTAAAAACTTCTTTGAAGATCTTTCTGCTATTTTATCTCTTTGAGAGTGGAAGACAACTGGAATATTGAGGTCACGGAAGAGTGGGAGAGCAAAGAGAAATGTGGTCCTGGAAGAGGAGGTGGGTGGGAGCTGTGCCTTTTTCCTTAAATCAAGTGCAGGAGAAGCTTTCCAGCCCGACTCTGGAGGATTTCCAGGCAGCACAGTAGCTATTTTTATTAAACTGTTTTCCTGAACAGCTGCCTACTCAGGAGTGTCCCTCTGCATTTACTTTCTGTCTCAATATTCCTTTGGTAATAGAACACAGTCATTTAGGCTGGGATAAAAAAGGGAATTAAAATACCTAACATATCCACGGGGCTGGGTTTTCTCGGTGCTTTGCTGCTGTGGGAGTTGAGTTTAACTCCTAATTACATGGTAGGGTTTTCAGCCTCGGCACTGTTGATGCTTTTTAGTAAATTCTAAACGG
Source organism: Chamaea fasciata (assembly GCF_029207755.1). NCBI lineage: Eukaryota > Metazoa > Chordata > Aves > Passeriformes > Sylviidae > Chamaea > Chamaea fasciata. The sequence continues at coordinate 62,516,088 of NW_027094092.1, forward strand.
CAATTCTTAAACAAGGCTCTGGAGCTGCTTTGGGAAGGGAGAAGGGAGAAGGGAGAAGGGAGAAGGGAGAAGGGAGAAGGGAGAAGGGAGAAGGGAGAAGGGAGAAGGGAGAAGGGAGAAGGGAGAAGGGAGAAGGGAGAAGGGAGAAGGGAGAAGGGAGAAGGGAGAAGGGAGAAGGGAGAAGGGAGAAGGGAGAAGGGAGAAGGGAGAAGGGAGAAGGGAGAAGGGAGAAGGGAGAGGAGAGGAGAGGAGAGGAGAGGAGAGGAGAGGAGAGGAGAGGAGAGGAGAGGAGAGGAGAGGAGAGGAGAGGAGAGGAGAGGAGAGGAGAGGAGAGGAGAGGAGAGGAGAGGAGAGGAGAGGAGAGGAGAGGAGAGGAGAGGAGAGGAAAGAGAGAGAGAAAGAGAGAAAGAGAGAAAGAGAAAGAAAAAAGAAAGAAGAGAAAGAGAAAGAGAAAGAGAAAGAGAAAGAGAAAGAGAAAGAGAAAGAGAAAGAGAAAGAGAAAGAGAAAGAGAAAGAGAAAGAGAGAAAGAGAGAAAGAAAGAGAGAAAGAGAGAAAGAGAGAGAGAAAGAGAGAAAGAAAGAGAGAAAGAGAGAAAGAAAGAAAGAAAGAGAGAAAAAGAAAAAGAAAAAGAAAAAGAAAAAGAAAAAGAAAAAGAAAAAGAAAAAGAAAAAGAAAAAGAAAAAGAAAAAGAAAAAGAAAGAGAGAGAGAGAGGAGGTGTTTCGTGTCTGTGCTGCTCTCTCAGGCTGGCAGCACTGGAACTGGAGCCCACCAAATGTTTTTGTTGCCTGGGTGAGGTTTACCCCTGTGCACAGGAGGTAGAACAGGAAATGTCTTTACAGGACATCTGAGGGGCTGTTCAGTGTGGCAAGGCTACCCACCATAAAACAGTAAAATCGAGGCTTTACTCAGCACTCACAGCACAGTCTGAGTCCCCTCAGCAGTATTTTTGTCCTCCAGTTGGAAATTTTGGTTCCCAAGATCAGGAAGAGAGAAGAGAGAAGAGAGAAGAGAGAAGAGAGAAGAGAGAGAAGAGAGAGCCTTAAATTCAGCACAAACCTCTCTCTCAGCACAATGCTCTCCTCACTAGCTCATTTGGGGAGGGCCATCCTCACAGCCTGCTGCCTTGCACCATTCCACACCCTGATCCGAGGAGGGGCCCGGACCAGGATAGACCTGGGGGTCCCCAGTGTGGGGAAGGCTGGTTTGGATCCGAGGGAGAGGCAGAGGGATGCTCAGGAGCTCCAGGTGCACCTTCAGCCCCCTGGAAATGGGCTCCAGCCACGCGGCTGAGTGCCCATAACTGTGCAAACCCACCCTGAGAATGGTTTCAGTGCACTGCCCTGTGGAGAGCCAGCAGCACCAGCAAAGGTGAGGCAGCACCAGCCAAACATCCCTTCACCCCTGCTGGGGCTGCTCGGGGCTGTGGCCCCAAATGTGGGCACAGGTGCCTGCCTTGGGTCAGTCCCTGAGCAGGGGAGGGGTGGTGGAGCCATCCCTGCACAAGGAATGGTTTTGGGATGTGCCCAGGGGCTGCCGCGGTGTCCCAGAGGGGAGCAGTGTCCCTGCAGCCCCAGGGGCTCTGGGAGAAGGGGATTTTGGCCAGACTTTGCAGAGTTCACCCCTTCTGTCTCCCTGTTCTCCCCTCTGGAGGTGCCTCCCCTGCAGCCCAAGCACAGGTGTGTTGCTAGATGGACACGAGAAAAACACACTCACACCGTCCACTTGTGAGGATGAGAAAGGGAGATTTATTTTTGGGATCTCGATTTATGTAGTCTTTGGAGTTTGATCAGGGATTGAGGGACGAGGTTACCACCCCTCTGATCACACTGGTCAAACCAGAAGTCCATCAATTTGTCCTTCCCCCTGGAAGGAGTGCGTGATTTACCAAACATCACTCTTTGTTTATGTTACAAACTGAGAACTCCAGTACAGAAATGTAAAATATCAGAAGGCTGAAAAGATCAAGGCAACACCAGGTGCGTGTCCAGTCCCACCCTGCAGCCTCCAGCCCTTCCAGCAGCTCCTCCCTGCATTCCTAACATCTGCTGGTGCCAGACTTCCCAGTTTAGGAAACCTCTCTTATGTGATTTTTAACTCATTTCTGTGCTCATCCTCCCGGATGTCCCCCACACTCATTCCCTTTTTTCAACAAACATGAATGTCATCCCTGACCTGTGACCAGAGCTGCTCACTCCTCCTGGGATTAGGGCAGAAATCTCAGAGCGCTCAGTCTCACAAGCGGGTCACGGTGCCCAGACATTTGCTGGCCCTTGTGGGTTATTTTTAATTGTGTGTTTTCCTCCTCCTGCCCCTCTGTGCTGGTCGTTGCCTGGCGCAGGGTGAGCCCAGGCTGCAGCTGAGCCCTCCCTGCTCCCCTGGGTGTGCTCTGCCCCACCACGGAGCAGATCCCAGCAGGATCAGGCAAGGTTTTACTGCTGGCACAGCCTCTGCTTGGAGCACAAGGGATTCAGGAAGCACAAGTGATCCAAGCAAGTCAGATAGATGAGGTAAAATGGAGAGCCTCTAACTCTTTCCAAGGTTATTTAAGGGATAATTACCCAATAACGAGGTGACACCTGTATTATTTATTGTTCTGACTCAATAATGACCACCCAAAGTCTGCAGCGCAGAGCTTTTTCACCCAAAAAGAAAAACAACCAAAACACCCGAAACCAAGAAAAAGAAGGAAGAAGGTGAAGAAGGACTGAGACAATGCCCAGAACCCTCCATCTTGCTTTATATATATTACTATACACTAAAATCTTAAATCCAAGTTTTCCACCCTGTGATATCACACATTTCCATTCAAACCACGCGCCCACAACCCCAGTGCCGTCACTCAATTCTGGAAGTCTGTTCCAAGGCCTCAAGTCAAATGTGGTGTTTGCCTGAAGGTCAGCACCTTTTAACACAGAAAGCCTGAAATCCTCAGCCTCCAGAGCTCCAACACTTGATTTCATCTAAATCAGCCTCATGAAGGCAGAGTACTTACAGCCCGGGCCGGTGTGCAGAAAGTTATTTAGCATAAAATCTCCAAGTCCCAAGCAGAAGCAGCAGCCACAGCAGCAGTGACAGCATCCCTAATCTGTGTCCCCTGAGTGTCTCATCAGTAGCAGTCACAGCAGTAGCAACAGCAGCAGCACTGGTGTTTTTTGAGAGCCTCAAACATCCTCAACATAGTGAATTTCATTCTATTTTTGGCCAATCAGGTTAAAACACGAATTTTCTACATCCTTGCTGGGACAATCCTAAGCCAAGATCGATGTACAACAATATTTGTAATTTCTTACACAAATTCTATCCATATAACTCGATCTGTTCTATCTAGGAATGTTTTAGCAAGGCCACATTATTTTTATCTTGACTAGAATTTAACTAACTTTGCAAAAGGCAATGTTATTTTAACTTTAAACTGGGCTTTAGGGCTTCTCTTGCTAACACAGGCTCTTATTTGTTTAAGGCACTTAAAAATCCTCTGTTTATTTAAAGCCGAACTTGCATTTCTACATTACATCTGGGTGGATTTATGTATTTTAGATTTTCTGAAGGTTCTAATTCCATCCTCACATTTCTGGGCACTCCTGGGGCTGTGTGGATTCGGCCCAGGGGGGATTCATATTCCAACAGTGCTGCTCTCTCCATGCTTTGCTCTGGGATGGACACAGCACATCCCAACTCTCCCTCTGCACAACCCCAAATCCTGGAAGGGCCTTGCCAGGCTCTACCCAGCCTGTACTTGGGGTTACAGGGAGGAATTCCAAAATCCTGACCACAATCCCTGCTAAAATCACCTTTGGGGTGTTCACTGCCCTTCCCAACACTTTGCTGGAACACGTCCTTGTCCCCAGTCCCTCTCCAGCTCTCTTGGAACCCCTTTAGGCTCTGCCAGGGGCTCTGAGCTCTCCCTGGAGCTTCTCCTCTGCAGGGGAACATTCCCAGCTCTCCCAGCCTGGCTCCAGAGCCCTGGAGATCTCCATGGTCTCCTCTGGATTCTCTCCAGCAGCTCCAGGTCCTCCCAGTGCTGAGAAACCCAGACCTGGGCACTGAAGTTGATCAATTACCCATTAAAAAAAAAATCTATAAAGTCCCTATTAAATGGTTGGGCTTGATGATCTTGGAGGTCTTTTCCAAGCTAGATGGTTCTGTGTTTATTCCCTTTTTCAGCAGCACACACAGCAGTGCAGAGCAGGATTCACACTTTATCCCATTCCTGTGTTTCCTGGGCCTCTGGGCAGGGCAGAGCCCACAGCTGATGCTCCAGAGATCCAATCTCCACAGTGTGATAAATACATATTAAATGATTTGGTTTTTTTTGCAAATATTAAAATGAATACTGTGTGTGTTATGTTGGAGCGTTATGCTGTATGAATGTAGTCTCTTTTAGTAGTGTGATAAATACAGTTTTTAGGCTATAGCATAATATAAAAACGGAAACTATGTGATGGAAGAGGCTTTTTGTAACTGGCTCAAGGAATGGGAAAGACAATCAAGAAACTCTTCGCGTGATCCTGACTGAGTAAAGGTAACAGCAACAGACGCCAAAACCCCAAAGGAAGAATTTATTGCCTCCGTTATGGGGGAGTTTGAGACTCGGTGGAGCCACAAGAGAATCGATTTGCAGGATGGAATTGTGGCAGGGGGGGAACTGAAATTCAGCAGAAACACCCGGAGCGGAAAGGAATGTTTGATTCACGTTTGGGATTCATGAATATGCAACAGGCCATTGCTGTTAAAGGAAGGTCCTTTGTCAGCAAGGTGTGCCTTGTGGCGGAATGCCAGGCACCCAGACCTCTGTAAACTTGCTTTTTCACATCTCTTATTGTTTTAGTTAATTTTATTATTAATTTCATTATTATAAATAAATAAATAAATGAATACATACATACATAAATAAAAATTAATTTTATTCTTTACTAGTTTTATTATTAATAAACTTTTAAAATTTTTGACAAAAGTGAACCGTGTTTTTCACAGTAGGAACAGGCTGCCAGGTCAGTGATGAGCTGCTCAGGTGTGGATGAACTGCCCACCCTGGCTCGGTGGTTTTTTCAAACCACTTCGAGCTCAGGGCATTTCCTGACTTTCCCTTGAGTAACAACGACACAGACTCCGACTTCAGAAGGCTGGAAATGACTCCTTTATTTTTGGGATGTGTCTCCCTTTTATACTATTTCACACAGACCAATTCGATTGGTGACACACAGACAAACCTCTTCACTCACATTGGTCAGAGCAGAGGGACAGCAAGGAGAAATCCCTCCTGGGGAAAGGGGATGAGTAACAAAGTTACAGTTACAAAAACATTTCTCCTGTTTACAGAAAATTCCCTGGGAGAAGAATTTCAGAAAACCAAAACACCTCAGGCATGGAACCAGGGCTACAGGGACACCTCCCACTGTCCCAGGGACACCTCCCACTGTCCCAGGCTGCTCCAAGCCCAATGTCCAACCTGGCCTTGGGCACTGCCAGGGATCCAGGGGCAGCCACAGCTGCTCTGGGAATTCCAGCCAGGAATTCCCAATCTCCCATTCAATCTCCCCTCCTTCAGCTTCAAACAGGAAGTTCTGTGGATTTCTCAGCAAGAGCAGAGGTATGATATAAAGCTCAGAGGGTAAATGGGACTGAAATTCTGACAGAATTCCTACTGGAACCCTGGCCAGGGAAAAGTGCTGTTCCTATTAAATGTCATTAGAATGTTGCAGGTGGCAGTGGGAATGTGGAACCACCAGCTGCAGTTGCCCACAGAAGCTGCCCAGTGCAAACTCCGCTGTTCAGTATTTACAGTCCTAAAATTGGGAGCCTCTGCTTTGAAATGAGCTTTATCCTGGGAAGATCCTGCAGGATTGGGGCGATAATAGGATCATTTATAACAGTGTGATTTTAAGCAAGATTCTTCTCTCGCACCAAGAGTGAGAAATCATCGAGTTTTTCCTTGCCAATACCAATCCGAATTTTAAGTGTTTGCAGGTTGACCCTGCAAGACAATGGGCAGGGAGATTTGGGAGGAAAAATCAAGGGTGAACTCGTTGCGGGGCTTTATTCCGTCCTGCAGACAAAGCCCTGGCTGTGTGCCCAGAGCTGGCCCACACTGAGCCCAGCACTGCCCAGCACTGGTAATTTAGGCTTTGCTTTATCCCAAGGAAGATTAAAGGCTCCTGTAAAGCACAAACCATCAGCCTGAAATATTGCCACAAACTGTATTTTCAGGGCTTTTTATATATCCTCCAAATAAACTGCTCCTGCAGCAGGGAGAGGAGAACAGGGGTCAGGGCAGCAGGGAAGGGCTGCCAAGGGCAAGGAGGAGCAGTTCTTCATCTTCACCTTCAGCTTCCTCAGAGTTGGCGGTGCCCCGAGGCTCAGGGCTGGGCACGGGGACTTCTGCAAGGACAAATTAACGGAGAGAAATGAAAATGGTGGCTGCAGAAACCCTCGGGGGCAGCACGGCAGCCTGCTGGGGGTGACAACGGGGAGATAAAATGTCGCCCTGATTTTTCAGCCTTCTGATGGTTTTCATTCTTGGACTGGAGCTTTCCCACGCTTGGGACAAAAACAAAGACTGATATTTTGTAAATATGCATTCCTTCCAGGGGGGAAGACAAATGGATGGACGTCTGAGTTGACCACGGGGGTCAGAGAGGTGTTACTCTTGTCCCCCAATCCCTGAACAGATTCCAAACCCTATAAAAACTCCAAATCATAACAAACTTCCTCTTTGTTTCCTCACTTCTCACCTTGACAAGTGAGTGTGGTTCTTTCGTGTCCTCCAGTGACAATAAAACACTCTGAGCTTCCTCCAGTGCTGGGACAGCGGGGACAGGGCCCCTGAGGGACTGGGGGACAAGGCATGGAGGGACAGGACACAGGGAATGGCTTCAAACTGGAGAAAGGGGAGATTTGGGGGGGATACTGGGAATTAGGAATTCCTGGCTGGGAGGGTGGGGAGGTGAGAGGGTTCTGGCTCCTTTTTTTCCTTGCCAAGGTCAGGATGAATAACACAGGAAATGTAGATTTCTAATTCAGACTTGGATGTTTATTATCTCTTATCTGTTTACAGACTCACCAGCCGTGAACTCTAACTAACAAGTCAGAGAAATGAGGTAGGATGGAGAGTCTAACCCTTTCCAAGGTTATTTAAGCACTAATTACCCAATAAGGAGGTGACACCTGTATTATTGATATTTCTGACCCAATAATGACCACCCAAGGCTGCAATGGGGACCTTTTTACCCAATGAGAAAAAATCACCCAAACCCATGGAGAAGAAGGAAGGAGAAAGTGAAGAAGAAGGACATAGACAACACCCAAAATCCTCCATATTGCTTCACATATATCATTAAATACGAAAATCTCAAAGTCTAAATTTCCAGAATTCCAGCACCTTCCCACCCAAACCAGTCTGGGATTCAGCCAGAACACAACCTGGGGCAGCAGGGGAGGCTCTGGGGGCAACAACTGAGGTTTTCCCTCAGGCAATAATTCAAGCAGAGAATTTCTAGATTGGCTAAAATTATTCAGAAAGTTGTGAAATATTTCAATTGTAATTTTTACAAGAAACGTGCTTTAAAATGAAAAAAAAAATCATTTTGACAGAAGTTCTGAGCAGTGGAGATAAAACTCAGGCAATTTTATTTTTCCTAAAAGCTTCAATATATTATAGAATCCCAGACTGGGTTGGGTTGGGAGGGACCTTAAATCCCACCCCTGCCATGGCAGGGACACCTCCCACTGTCCCAGGCTGCTCCAAGACCAATGTCCAGCCTGGCCTTGGACACTGCCAGGGATCCAGGGGCAGCCACAGCTGCTCTGGGCACCCTGTGCCAGGCCCTCACTGTATTTTATTTTATTTTATGATCAACCATCAACATTTCATTTATTCAAACCGCATTTACTAAATCTTTCCTTTTTTTGTTGTCTCCGTTCTGTTAAATAAAACGCCGATGGAGATGAGTAATGAGTTGTCTTTGCTTGTCCCGGTAATGATCATTATTTTCCACTTGAAATTAAATTACATTTAAATTTTGGTAATAAACAGCTGAGTAGTAATGAATGCTACACCATTATCTTAATATTCTGCAATTTATCACCTCTGAAAACAGATAAATCAGCCCGCTAAGGACAGGCAGCGGAATGCCAGGTCACAGGCTGAAGACAAACACTGATTTGTGTGGCATTAACTGTGCTCTGGGGTCGCACACCTCTCACTGCCTTCAAAGGTAAAAAAAAAAAAAAAAACAACCCTCTCAATTTTTGAGAAACCTGAAATTCGGATTATTTTGATAAGAGTGTTTAAAATGAACCCTGGAGTGTGGTCGAGCTCTGGGTTGCTGCCACCATTCCTGTGCCAGGTGTCCCCTCCCCCTCTCCCCCCGGGCTTTATTCCTCCCAAATCCTTCCGTGTGCCCTGCAGGAGGCGGAGGAGGCTCTGGGGGGTGCTGAGAGCTCCTTTTGTCCCCACGGAGCTCCTGAGGAAAGGCAGGAGGAGGATTTGGGGTCCTGCTGGGCCAGGGCTGCCCGGGGGGGTGGCAGCACCCAGGAGATCCTGGGGATGTGCCCTGCACTGCCAGATCCTGGGATGGGGGGCTGCAGGGGAAATCTGGGATCTAGCTGGGGACACAGCCTCGGGGTGGGGTGGGCAGGAGGAGCCTCTGCTGCTGGATCCTCTGGGATCCTCTGGGATCCTCTGGGATCTTCTGGGGTCCTCTGGGATCCTCTGGGATCAGGGGAAGCTGTTAAACATCACCCCACAGGAAGGATCCCACCAGGAGGCTCTGGATGCAGGATCCTCTGCAGGATCCTCTGGGATCAGGAGGTTCAGCATCACCCCACAGGAAAGATCCCTTCAGAAGGCTCTGGCTGCAGGATCCTCTGGGATTTTGGGATCAGGAGATGCTGTTAACCATCGCCCCCCAGGAAGGATCCCACCAGGAGGCTCTGGCTGCAGGATCCTCTGGGATCCTCTGGGATCAAGGGACGCTGTTAACCATCACCCCCCCCGGAAGGATCCCTTCAGGAGGCTCTCTGGCTGCAGGATCCTCTGGGATTTTGGGATCAGGAGACGCTGTTAACCATCACCCCCATAGGAAGGACCCCACCAGGCCATTCCACTGGCTGGTGCAGACCCTTTTGGGAGCCCTGCCCAGCAGGGTCAGCCCTGTCCAGGACAATCCATCCTGGGGGAATGGCAGGCCTGGGCAGGCGCCAGGCTGAGCACTCTCTCCAGCAAACACCAGTGGATGAAGTTTTCAAAAGCTAACTTTTGATTTAACGAAGCTGTCCCCTCTCATCAATTTCATTCTAATCCTTGAGAGCAGAGAACCTTTTAAGTCTAATGAAAAATGTTAATAAACCTTCCCCGTTGTGGAGAGGATTTTTTTTTTTTCCTAATTCAGTAATAGCTGTCAGCACCTTTCCCCACTCTCACCTCAACGTGTTAATGCGCTGTGCTGCCTGCAGCCTCTGCTGACTGATCACCAGAGCCTGCACGGGACCTTCCCCACCTCTGGAAGTGTCCAAGGGAACACTGAGCAGGGCTTGGGGCAGCCTGGGGTGGTGGGAGGTGTCCCGGCTGTGACAGGGGAGGGTTTGGATGGGATTTGAGGTCCCTTCCCAGCCAAACCACGGCGTTTCCATCTGTACCACACTTTCTCCCCAGAACAGTCAACCCGTGGCATTTGCTTTGCCTGGAAAACTCTGTTTGATCTGAATTGAAGTTGTGCTGCTGGGGACGAACACAGAGCAGCTCCAGCTCGGCCCACACCAGTGACAGGGGCACAGCTCCCTCAGCAATTCCCTTCTCCAGCTCTTCCCTGGGGGCTCAGTGACCGTGCTCAGGGTGATGCCTTGGGAAGGCTGAGCTGGAGCAGAGACTGGGCAGAGCTGGAAAATAAAGGAGAGATTTGTTAAAAGGCCTTTGAGGACACACCTTGGGCAGGACAAGAGCCTGGACAGGGTGACACCCAAAATGGACACAAAATGGACACAAAATGGTCACAAAATGGTCACAAAATGGACCCAAAATGGACACAAAATGGACAAACGGTCAGGAGGTCTCACACTTTTCCAAGTTCTGGTCCATTTGCACATTGGGGTTGAATTGTCCAATCCCAGCTGCAGGTGATGCAGTCCCATCCTTCTTGTTCTCTCCCTCCAGCCCACCCTTGTTTGTGCCTTTGGGCCTGAACACTTGTCCCAGCTGTCCTTGGTGTGCAGCAGGAGAAGGATTTGTTTTGTGTCCCTGCTGTGTGCAGAGCTGAGTGACACTGACTGTGAGCTCAGAGCTGCGCCCCTGGGCACCACAGAACATCAAATACATGGGAGATAAAAATTGAGGCATCAAGGTGACCCTGACCCATGGCAGGGGACACACTGGTGGCAGAGCTCAGAACCAGCCCTGTCCCCCCCTGGGGCACCTGGCCATGAGCAGAGCCCTCTCCAGCGCTTGTCCTGCGTGGGGCTGATGGAAAGCTGCAAATGAGCCTGGAGCAAAACCACCCCAAACTTTTCCTCCTGGCTCAGGAGGGCTCCATGGGCTGTTCTGCCAGCAGAGCAGCTCTGCCTGATGTTTAATTCAAGGCCGGGCAGGCGCTGCAGTAACAGCAAGGCGAGTTGTTATTAAAATTTCCTCCTTTGAAGTCTCAAAGCAACTGGTGTCATTAGAGCCCGAGCGTGGTGAGCATGGGGAACCAGGTGGGCCTGCTGGAAGGGGAGGGAGCAGCAGCAGCTCTGGATGCAGCTCCCTGCCTCTTCATCCCTGCTCCTGATCCTCCCTCTGCCCCCCCAGCCCTGTGCGGCTGCCCCTGGGGAGGGGTTTCCTCTCTGGCACCCCCAGAGGGGCCAGCACTGCTGGGAAGGTGAGGTGGCCTCACCTTGATCCTGGGGACATGTGGAAGACCTAAAGCTGCTGGAGAGTGTCCCAGGGGGGACACAGATGGTGAAGGGTCTAAAGGGACCATAGGAGGAGGAGCTGAGGGCACCGGGATTGTTCAGCTGGAGGAGAGACTGAGGTCAGAGCTCACCAAGGGGCCCTGGAGATCCTCCCCAGGGCAGCTCCCATCTCTGCTCTGGGACAGGGACAGCACCCAGGGAACAGCTGGAGCTGTGTCAGGGAGGGTCAGGCTGGAGATCAGGGAAAGGTTCTTCCCCCAGAGGGTGGAATGAGCCCTGGAAAAGCTCCCCAGGGAATGGGCATGGCCCCGAGGCTGCCAGAGCTCCAGGAGCCTTTGGACAGCGCTGCCAGGGATGCCCAGGGTGGGATTGTTGGGGCTCTGGGCAGGGACAGGGGTTGGGATGATCCCTGAGGGTCCCTCCCAGCTCAGGATATTCCCTGAACTGAGCCAAGGGGGGAAGACAACCTGAGACTCCCACTTTGCTCCTGCCAGGCCATGATCATCTCTCCATCCCAGTTTATATAAATTCTTTTTGTGCTTGGTGCTGCTCAAGTGTGGGAAGGGACTTCTGTCATTCCATGGGACTTCTGTCATTCCATGGGATCGCAGACTGGTTTGGGTTGAAGGGACCTTAAATCCCACCCATTCCCACCCCTGCCACAGCAGGGACACCTCCCACTGTCCCAGGCTGCTCCAACCCCAATGTCCAACCTGGCCTTGGGCACTGCCAGGGATCCAGGGGCAGCCACAGCAAATCTGGGAATTCCAGCCCAGCCAGGAATTCCCAATTCCCAATCTCCCATCCAGCCCTGCCCTCTGTCCGTGTGAACCCATTCCCTGCATCCTGCCAGTCTGGGCCTGTGTTGTGCTGCAGAGCAGAGGTGCAGAGCTGTGGGTGGGATCTGAAATGGGCACATTTCACTGGTGTCTCTCACATTTCACTGGTGGCTTCCCTCGGTTCTGGTGGTTGGATGCTTTCCACCATTCCCATGTTAAGCACAAGTTCAGTGACCTGGCTCGTGTTGTGCAACCCCTCCCAGGAACCACGGAGCCCTTGGTCGCTGGAGAATTATTCATTATTCATCACGAGGTTTCTTGCCAGACTGTGAGCTGCCAGGACCAGGCCTGGATGCAGGAATTGCTCATTGGTTTCTTTTCTAAAATAAAGGAGGAAGGAGGGAAAGAAGGAAATAAAAGAGGGGAGAGGGTCAAATGTCTGTGCAAACGTTTGTGATGAAAACCTGAATAACCAGGGCCCAGAAGGGCTGTTTTACCTCTCCCAGAGAACAGGTCCAGTCAGGGTCCTCGAGGCCCCTGGGGTGGGTGAGATGTTGTTCCAGGTGTTGCATCCAGCTGTTGCTCCAGCTGTTGTATCCAGGTGTTGCTCCAGGTGTGTCCCAAAGCCCAGGACAGGCAGGAAGGAGTTGGAACCCTCCCATCCTTGTTGGCCCTGCCCTCAGCTGGGACTTTGGGACTGCTCCTCCCAAAGCAGGAGCTGCCCCAAGCACTGACCCCCAGGATCCTGCTCAGCCCCAGGAGCAGCAGCAGCTCTGGCTGCAGGGACAGGAGGAGTTTATGAGTAAGAACATCCCATAAAACACTTTATTTAATGTCTGGAAGTGCTGCTGGGCCAGACACAGATGGATGAACCCCTGGGGGCTGCTGGAGTGGCGCCAGGGGCTGGCACAGCCCTGTTAGAGGGCAGTGGGAAGGGACAGGAGTCCCAGAAAACCCCCGTGCCAGCAGGGGAAAGAGTCCAGAAACCCTGGAGGACGGCAGGGAGGGGAGGGCAGAGCTGCTCCCAGCAGCCTGTTAAATTAAATTAAACTGCACTTTTTGCCCAATTCCTGGTGCCCCTGTCCCTGAGAGCCCACTGCAGAGAGCCAAGGAAACGCCCAATCCATTGTGGGGTCCTGATGGGGTCCCTTTGCTGTGACCTCAGCAAGGGACACATTCAGGGCTCTTGGGGACATCCCAGGGCTGGGCTCAGCTGGCAGCCAGCGCTGCCAGGGCTGTTGGCACCTCAGGGACAACCAGGGGTGCTGAACACGGTGGCCTGCCAGGAGCTCCTGCCAAAGGCAGCAGAGACTGGGGGAAAAGGGCTCTGACCTTTCCTGGGTACCTCAGGGGGAACAGGCTGGATGGATTTCATCTGAAATGCCAGAGGGCAGGGAGGGGTGGGAGATTGGGAATTGGAATTCCTGGCTGGGCTGGAATCCCCAGAGCAGCTGTGGCTGCCCCTGGATCCCTGGCAGTGCCCAAGGCCAGGCTGGACATTGGGCTTGGAGCAGCCTGGGACAGTGGGAGGTGTCCCTGCCATGGCAGGGGTGGCACTGGGTGGGTTTAAGGTCTTTTTGAACCCAAACTATTCCAGGATTCCATAATTCACTCCCCCTTAACCCCCCTGAGCTGCTACGTGGCCCCGCTGAAACCAGAGAGGTCTGACTTTGGGGAAACCCAAATTCATTTCTCTGGGTCTCTCATTGCATCCCTCGATAGAAAAGTGAATTCCAGCCCTGGGTACATGAGTGGCTCCTCTGCTCATGGCACCTTTGGATCATCCCAGAATTCCAGCCAGGTTTGGATTGGAGGGACCTGAAATCCCACCCAGTGCCACCCCTGCCATGGCAGGGACACCTCCCACTGTCCCAGGCTGCTCCAAGCCCAATGTCCAACCTGGCCTTGGGCACTGCCAGGGATCCAGGGCAGCCACAGCTGCTCTGGGAATTCCAGCCCAGCCAGGAATTCCCAATTGCCAATCTCCCATCCATCCCTGCCCTCTGGCATTTCAGAAGTCCACCCTTTCCTCTCCCAATCCCAGCGCTGTCAGGGTGTCCCAGGAGCTCCAGGGCCCCCCTGGGCTCCCCCAGGTCCCTGCAGGTGCCAGCAGGGCTGCAGCGACCTGGAGCCAACAATCAGGTGGGTAATTAAGACAAACACGGGAAAGAAACACCGTTCCTGCAAGGCAGGACTTGTTGGAACAGAATTCCTGACGTGGGAACACGAAAACCGACAAACGGGAATAATTCCGTGCAACAGCGTAATTAAACAGTGCAACTTATTAGCACGGGGGGTTGCTATGGCAAATAATTTATACGAGTTGGGAGGGAGAAGCAAACAGAGGCTGATAACAACAGTACCTGGTTATCAGAGCCCAGAGAGGAGCTCAGGCTGAGCTCGGAGCAGCTGCAGCCTCCTGGGTGCTCTCCCTGCATCCAACCGTGCTCTGCCGCCGGGGAGGTTCTCTTGCATTCCTGTTTTCAACGGGAATTTGGTTTGCTCTCTAATTTAAAATGCACTTTCTGAATAATTTTAGCGTTATTTTCCGAGCTGTATAGAAATACCGTTACTTGTCGCAAAATAAATTTATTTTCCGTATTTTATATTCTATATTATTTTTCAGATTTTTTTTTTTTTAAACTTCAGAATTCCCAGAGCAGCTGTGGCTGCCCCTGGATCCCTGGCAGTGTCCAAGGCCAGGTTGGACATTGGGCTTGGAGCAGCCTGGGACAGTGGGAGGTGTAAATCTCATCCCAAGATGAGATTTAAGGTCCCTTTAAACCTAAACCATTCTGGGATTCTGGGATTTTTAAAATTAATATTTAAATTTTTTTTGTTTGTTTTGTTTTGTTATTTTTTTGCAGTAGTTGAAATGGAACATCTCTGCTGTAAGATTTTCCTTCATTCTCCTTTCCCCCCGGGAAGGGTCAGGAGTTGTAGGAAAAAACCCTTGAATTTATTTTGCCCGATCTGAAGGTGACTTTTCACTGGATTATGCTCTTTGCAGAAGAATTTAAACTCCTTTCTTTGCCCTGATTTTGTGCTTTAGCTGTGAATGTTCATTGCTAATGTTAACTAGCGATTAGCTTGGTTATTATTTGCTAATTATTAATTGCTAATTGATGGCTACCTTGGCCACCTCCAGGGATCGGCACTCCAAACCTCCCTGGGCACTCCCAAGGCCTGAGCACCCTTTCCATGGGGAAATTCCTGCTGGTGTCCAGCCTGAGCCTCCTTGGACGTGTCCCCTCAGCCCTGGATGTGTCCCCTCAACCCTGGATGTGTTTGGGTGTCCCTGGATGTGTCCCCTCAACCCTGGATGTGTTTGGGTGTCCCTGGATGTGTCCCCTCAGCCCTGGATGTGTCCCCTCAACCCTGGATGTGTTTGGGTGTCCCTGGATGTGTCCTCTCAGCCCTGGATGTGTCCCCCCAGCCCTGCATGTGTCCCCCAGCCCTGCATGTGTCCCCCCAGCCCTGAATGTGTCCCCTCAGCCCAACCCCTCCTTGCAGTGCCCCAGCAGCACCAGGACTGATTTGCTGTGTAAACACCATGAAAAGTTTGGCTCATGCAGGAGAAATTGCCTCTGTCCATTAAAAAATACCCCAAACACACAGCTCTGGGTAAAAAAATCCACCCATGAAAAGAATCCTCTCTGTGGCCTTTTGGAGGGACAAAGCCCATCTGGGGTAAAACCTTAGGAAGAGCTGCCTGTCCCTGGAGCAGCATCCCCAGGGGCAGCCTGAGCTGGAGCCTGGAATTGATTGCAAGTGCCCCTCGTTGCCAGCTATCCCCTGGCTGATTCAAAGGAATAATTTTCCGATTATGAGTGTTTCTGGGCTGTGTATTAATCATTTACTATTCATTATTTCTGAACTGTGACTGACCACCTAAATTGAGTGCACTATTTCTGGGCCTCAATTAGGTAATTGAAATGCTCTTTAAATCAGAGTAATTAGCAGTGTGGCTTTTCAGCTGAGTTATTTTTTTTTTTTATGCTGCATTAATGGAGAATTTGGGGACTTGTGAGCTATTATGCCCATTCTTTGGCAATGATCTGAACTGTGTCAGATAAGGAGCGGCAGGAGTTTGTGCATTGCCTTGAACAGACCTGACAGCTTCTATTTGTTAAAATATTCCCAATTTTGGGCCTGGAGGGCTCAGCCAGCTCCCACAGTTCAGAAATTTAAACACGATTTGTAGCCACCGAGGCACGTTGGTTACAGGAGCCACGATTTGGCAGCAGCATATCAATGCTGTGTTCTTTAGTGTAACCAAAAATGTTTATTCTGTTTGCCATCTGTTGGAACCGGTTGGGGAGGTGTTTTCTTTATCTCTTGTATAACCCTGCGACGGTTCTGGCTCTGTACTAAAATCCCAAATTCAGGTTTCCAGAATTCCAACATAACCCATCCCTCATAACTCTGGGGGGATCTTCTGTTAATGGGCAGCTGTTAAACCAGGCGGGGCCGTGCTCTTTATCCCTTCCAGGACCCATCCTCCCTCCAGGGGATATCTGCTGTTCATGGGCCATCCAGGCTCACTGCAGGGCTGATACAATCCCATCATCCCACGGGGAGAGGCTCCACCCAGGGGGAGGAGCCCAGCATTCCCGCCTGGATCAAAGCTGGCATTCAGAACAGCAGCACAGCCTGTGTGCACTGGATTCCCAGAGGGAGAGCGGACCCATGTCAGCACCACTGGAGCCTTCTCCAGGATCATCTCTGCTCCAGCAGAACCACATCTGTCACTGCAGGAGGACTGGGTTGGGCTGACACCAACACCCCGAGCAACAGGGGTCAGCTCCTCTTCTGACTCTGGGAGGGTTTGTAGGTTTGTTTTTTGGGGTTTTTTGTTTGCTTTTTTGTTTGTTTGTTTTGTTTTGTTTTTGTTTTTGGTGGGTTTTTTTGTACTACTACATTTTTCTTCTTAATATTCCTAGTAAAGAACTGTTATTCCTCTTCCCATATCTTTGCCTGAGAACCCCTTAATTTCAAAATTGTAATAATTCAGAGGGTAGGGGTTTACAGGCTCCATTCCAAGGGAAGCTCCAGCTTTTCCTGGCAGACACCTGTCTTCCCAAACCAGGACACCTCGAGATGGAAATCACTCATTCCATGTTTTCCGAGCTCTGTTTCTGTTGGTACCAACGAGAGAAGAGCTGCTCAGACGAGCTGATCTAAATGCTCTGAGTACTCTTCTAGGCGTCTCCACGAATTTGTCCCTGCTCCTGGTTTGTGCTCGCACAGTGAATATTTCCCAGTGCAGGATTCCAGTAGCCTGAGCCTGCTCCTTCCCTCCTCGATGAGGGATCCTCTGAAGCCAGAGTTATAAATATTCACAGTGCCAATGAGACAACACAGCTTCGGAGGAAAGGGGGTGGGAGTCCACGGCTGGAAAATGGAGCTTTTTGCTCCTAAAATCTCCTGATTTGATTTATATTGTTAAACAGTGTTTTCCTCCAGCCGTGGGGCTGTTTGGGCTCAGCCAGAGGCTGTTCTTGGAGTCCTGCTGGACACCAGTGACCAGAGGCAACACCCATGGTGCCTCAGACATCCCTCAAGGTCCTTCAGGATCTCTCAGGGGTCCCTCAGGGTCTCTCAGGGTCCCTCAGGGGTCACTCAGGGTCTCTCAGGGGTCCCCCTGGGGTCTCTCAGGGTCCCTCAGGGGTCACTCAGGGTCTCTCAGGGGTCCCCCTGGGGTCTCTCAGGGTCCCTCAGGGGTCACTCAGGGTCTCTCAGGGGTCCCCCTGGGGTCTCTCAGGGTCCCTCAGCATCTCTCAGGGGTTCCCTTCAGGCACTGCTGTCATTCCTTCAGCACCTGCCCCAGGGACATGGACACAGGAGACCCTCAGCACACCCAGGGGACACTGAGCTGAGGGTGCAGGGACACATCCACAGGGACATAGCCACAGGGACCAGGACGAGTGCCAGGAAGGGTCCAAGGGAACCTCCTGAGGTTTAACTGGAGCTGCCCCTGGGATCAGCCCAGGCTGGGAGCAGCAGCTGACGCAGCCCTGGGAAAGGATTTGGGGGTGCTGGTGGTGAGAGCCGGCAGAGATGCCCTGGCCTGAGCCCCAGGATGGACAGCAGGACAAGGATTGGGATTGTGCCCCTGTGCCCCACTCAGGGGAGATCCCACCTGGAATCCTGACCCAGCACAGGGAGGACATGGAGCCGCTGGGGAGGCACCAGGATGATCCCAGGGATGGAGCAGCTCTGCTGGGAGAGCTGGGAATGTTCACCCGGAGAGGAGAAGCTTTGGGGTGACCTCACAGTGCCTGAAGGAGCCACAGGAAACATGGAGAGAGAAGATTTCCAAGGGCTGGAGGGACAGGACACAGGGAATGGCTTCCCACTGCCAGAGGCAGGGCTGGATGGGAAACTGGGAAGCAATTCCTGCCTGGGAGGGTGGAAAGGGGCTGGGCTGGAATTCCCAGAGCAGCTGTGGCTGCCCCTGGATCCCTGGCAGTGCCCAAAGCTAGGCTGGACACTGGGGTTGGAGCAGCCTGGGGCAGTGGGAGGTGTCCCTGCCACGGCAGGGGTGGGATTGGGATGGGATTTGAGGTCCCTTCCAACCCCAGCCATTCCCTGGCCCTGTGATCCATTTATGGAAGATCCAGAGCCCATAATTTTCTGTTACACAACAGCCCAATCTCCCTCTCAGGCTCTCCTGTTTTTATCTGTGTGGCACCATCAGAAGGCTTTGTACAGCCTGGCTATTCCTACTTGATATTCAGGACATGAGGCTTTACAAGAGGAAATGTCTTGATGTATCTGCTATTTTATTTTTAATGAAAACATTTCTTGCTCTGGAAAAAAAAAAAAAAAAAAAAAAAAAAAAAAAAAAAAAAAAAAAAAAAAAAGAGGTCACTGCGCATCTCCGAGTACAAATTATTGCATATGCACAGGAGCTGGAAAAACCACTAGGTTTAGAAACCACTAAATTCCCACTCAACAGCACCTTTAGAACATGCAAATTAGGCAAAAGCAAGCAGCACACTGTGGGGTTTGGATCGCACAAAAATATCCTCCCCGGAGCAGTCCTGCTCCCCTGGGACTGTGCACCGGGGGAAGAACGGGAAGGGAAAATGTTCCTTCTCAAAGGGCTTTGTGAAGCAGTGAAAAAAAATCGCTGCTGGGCAAAGGGCTGGAGGCTCTGATCCGCCAAATACCTTCCCTGGAAGGGCCTGGGTGCCAGCGCTGCACAAAGAGGAGCTGCAGAGCCGAGCAGGCAGAGCTTGTGCTCCCTCAGGAGATCATTTGCTCCTGCACTCAATTCCTGCCTCTCTCCTGCTGCTTCCACGAGCCTCTTTGAGCCTCTTTGCTTTCCAAAGGAACCTGAGAAAAAAATGGGGGCTTTTTTTTTTTTCTTCCCCCCTAAATTATTTGTTCAATTTTCTCTGCAGCTGAGGGGGGAAAACCCAGCTCTGTGTGCAGGGAGAGCACGACGCAATCTGCAGTGCTAATTTGGAGTTTCTCCTGGCGTTTTCCTTGCCGGGAGCCGGCACGTGCTGAAGGGGATAACTGGGAATGAAGGACCTGTGCTCCAAGGCCAGCTTGGACAGGGCTGTGTGATGGTTCTGGCTTCTTTTCCCCTGCCAAGGTCGGGATTAATGCACAAGAGTCACAGTTTTTGTGTTCAGACTCAGTATTTATTATTTCTTATCTACGTACAGACCCACGAGCTGTGAGCTCTAACTAGCAAGTCGGAGAAATGAGGTAAAATGGAGTCCCTCTCTACCTCTACAAGGTCTTTTCAAGGACAATCTGCCCAATTATGAAATGCCACCTAAATTATTTTTATTTTAAACCCAGTAACTAACCGCTTCAAGCCCCCAATGCCAACTTTACCAACCAATTACAGAAAACCACCCAAACCCATAAAGAAGAAGGAAGAAGGTGAAGATAAAACAAATAAACTCCACCCAAAAGTCTCCATCTTGCCCCATGTGTATTACTACACACCAACATCCTAAAATCCAAGTTTCCAGAACCGCACCAGGCTTGGAGCAGCCTGGGACAGCGGGGAGGTGTCCCTGGGGTGGCACTGGATGGCCTTGGGAGGTTTTTTTTTGTTGTCGTTTTTTTTTTCTTTTTCCAGCTGAAAACATTCCGTGAGTTTGCGATTGTGCAAAACCAAATATAAATTGCCGCGGTTCCCGTCGGGGGAGCGATGCCCCCGCACCGGCTGCTGCAGCACATCCCCACCAGCCCCGCTCAGCTGCAGCAATTAAAGGCTCTGGGCACGGCAAGATGTGGAAATTCAGCTGTTTGGAAGCGCCCGGTGACGGGATCAGTTAAATTTATCCCGTGCCATCTGCAGCAGCACGCGCCTGGGAGGGCGCGTGAGGTAAGCCGGGGTTTTGAAGCCCCCGTGTCATCCTGTCAGCCTCTCCTCTTCAGCAGAATAAATAAATTAGAAGATAAAGAAAGAGGCCACGTGCCCCCAGTAAAAAGCAAAATCTGATTTCGCTTTCTGGGTGAGGGATTTTCCATTTTGCACTCCCTGTCTCGGAGTTAATGAGGTGTTTTATGAGGCTCAGCCCTGCCACTGTCCATGTCCTCAGGAGCTCTGGGCTGCCGTGGATCAGCACTTGGCATCATCTCCCTGCTCATCCCTGCCCTCAAAAATCCCCATTTCCCTGATTTCCCCCAGAGAGAATTGCCCTCAGGTGAAAAACGAGACAAATCCAGGCAGGATTAGTGGCAACATCAGGAAGACTGGATGTTTGAGAGCCCCTGTCTGGGAGCTGTGACCTGGAGAAATCAGTTTGCTTTAAGGGCTTCAGGCACAGCTTAACAAAGTTTGACCAAGAGTCATCAAATTCACTCGATTTGCCTCATCGCTGGTTTCACTTAGATCGTAAAATATTTGGAGGGAAGACATCTCCTCGGTTTATGTGTGCACTCATAAATTTCATGGTACCACAAGCCCAAACCTGGCCCGGCGTCTTCAGCTGCTGCCATAACCCAACCCATAAATCAGAATTATTTAAAGCCTCCTGCTCCTTTTCCTGGGCCTCTCCTGCAGCTGCACCTGTGGATGCAGAGAGCCCCAGAAATAGATTTTTTTCAATTATGACTCACGCTGTCGGCTTGATGGATACGGAACAGGGCCCTGATAATAGATCAGAATATTAATAATTTCTTCTGCCTAATTGAAAAGGTTATTTTAATAAAAATGGAGCGCTTCAGACGTCTGTCCCATGGGGATGTTAAGCCTTGTTTCCCTGGAAGGCACGTGCCTGCTGCCAGGGGGCTCCTCCTTCTCCATTCCACTCCAGCTGGGTGTGGAGTTATGTTCTATTCTATATTCTATATTCTATATTCTATATTCTATATTCTATATTCTATATTCTATATTCTATATTCTATATTCTATATTCTATATTCTATATTCTATAGTCTATAGTCTATAGTCTATAGTCTATATTCTACATTATATTATAAAATGTATGAATAAATAATTTTTATACATTTTAGAGGAGAATGTGTTCAGTGCTCATTCCTGAGGGGGGACCCAACTAAAACCTGACTTTCCCCACCCTCAGCACAGAACATCCTCTGACTCGGGCCTGGGGTTGATCCATGGGCAGGATTTCCAGGGCTGAGCCCAAATAATTGGGAACGAGCTCCTGGATGTTCCACAATCAGCTGGAACCTGCCCAGAGGAGCTCAGGGCAAGGCAAAGCTCAGCCCCTGGGTCAGTACAAAACCAAAGTCACATTGCGAATAACGGTGAAAATTCTATTTATTGGTGTGAATTCTTTAACTCCTGGACCAGCCCTGAATGAGGCTGATTGCAGATTTAGGCTGCAGAGATCGTTGAGAATGTAAATTAATGACAAAATGTTAAAATTAAGAAGCAAAGATATGATAATGCCTGGTAAAAAAACTGAGAGGTGGAATGGCATAGCAATATAAGCAAATTATCATCTTCAGGAGTGAAAAAGAAATACAATGGGATAAAAAATCTCAGCAGATGGTGAAGTTTAGCATCACTTACTGGAGGTATTGAAAAAAGGAATGTTTTGTGAGCATAAAGAGAGTGAAGAAGAATTTTAGTTGATGCTTGATGAGGTTTTTATGAGGAGACATTATGTCCCTGACTTGGAAAGCAGCAGAAGTTTCAGTGAAAATGTAAATGTAAACAGAAGCTGATTCAATTTGTGGGGGGGAGAGGGAAGAAAAGACCAATTCAGGTTTCAGTCTAAATTAGACTAAAACCCTGAAATGTAAAGATAATTCCCACGTGCCAGGTTTCTCTAGACAGGCAAACCTGCATCAGAACGAGGAGCATTAAATCCAGTGCTGGGGGCCTCCACTCTGTGCAGTCACTGCCTTTGGCTGCTCAGCCCCTCTCAAAAACGAGATTTCCCCCTGAAGGATGACAGGAATTCCTGCTTTTCCCTTAGAAAGCTTCTTCCAGCCCAGATTTCCTCGTGGATCCATGGAGCATGTCAGGGTGGAGCTGCAGATGCTTCAGTGCAGGTGAAGTTAAGTGATTTTTAGGACACAATAATTTGGATTCAAGGCCCTGCCATGTTTTGGCTGCTCTCAGCTTCAGGCAGAGATTCCTCTTGGGATAGTCGGGGCAGTGGGAAATTAAACAATAATTTACTTAATTAATAAAATAATGTATTTATTAAAAATAATTATTAATTAATAAAATTTAAGCACAGAATTGTGAGGCTCCAAGTCGAGTGACCTCAGTGTACCACGACAAGGCAAGGAAAGGGTAAAGACATGAACCACAGCAGCAAGAAAAGAAAATCCACTTTTCTCTGTGGTTTTTTTTTTCTTTTTTTCTTTTTTTTTTTTCTTTCCTGAGTTTCCACAAGCAGCAGTTGAACCTCTGGCAGAAGTGAAGCATTTTCTATTTTCATCTGACAAACAGAAGAGTGAAAATGTTCCTGCCCATGCATTCCTGATCCTGTGGCCCAGGGGACACTGAGGCAGGGACATGGAAGGAAGGAAGGAAGGAAGGAAGGAAGGAAGGAAGGAAGGAAGGAAGGAAGGAAGGAAGGAAGGAAGGAAGGAAGGAAGGAAGGAAGGAAGGAAGGAAGGAAGGAAGGAAGGAAGGAAGGAAGGAAGGAAGGAAGGAAGGAAGGAAGGAAGGAAGGAAGGAAGGAAGGAAGGAAGGAAGGAAGGAAGGAAGGAATATTTCCACAGCACGTGCTGGGAATGAACAGGCAGCTAAGAGCTGAGAAAGAAAGAAAAATCAGTTGCAGTAAAAATTTTCGGAGCAGAAAGCAAACACCAGGATCCATTTTCCCCAATATCAAACCCCAACCCCCTCGGCTGCAATCTGAGGCCGTTTCCTTGTGTCCTGGCCCTTTGTTGTGCTGGAAGCTCAGGGCAGGGCAGAAATTTCTCTCTGGCCAAGTCGTTAAGGCTCAAACAGCTGCAGGCGGAGCAGAGGAGCCCCGTGCACTGGAAATGTTGTGTTTGCATCCCAGAAATGGAAATGTTGTGTTTGAAGCCCAGAAATGGAAATGATGCATTTGCAGCCCAGCAGTGGAAATGTGTTTGCAGCCCAGAACTTGAAAAGTTGCGTTTGAAGACCAGAAATGGAAATGTTGTGTTTGTGGCCCAGAAATGGAAATGCTGTGTTTTCAGCCCTGAACTGGAAATGTTGTGTGTGCGGCCCAGCACTGGAAATGTTGTGTTTGCAACCCAGCAGTGGAAATGTTTTATTTGCAGCCCAGAAATGTAAATGCTGTGTTTGAAGCCCAGCCCTGTCCTACTTCAGTCAGGAGCACTGAATGTCACAGTGCTCCCAGCTCTGCCAGCAGCTGGAATGTGGTGGTGGCTCCAGGATCGAGGGGCTGGCTCCAGGATCGAGGGGCTGGCTCCAGGATCGAGGGGCTGGCTCCAGGATCATGGTGGTGGCTCCAGGATCATGGTGGTGGCGATCACATTGGTAGCTCCAGGATCACGGGGCTGGCTCCAGGATCATGGTGATGGTTGCAGGATCATGGTGGTGGCTCCGGGGTTGAGGGGCTGGCTCCAGGATCACGGGGTTGGCTCCAGGATCATGGTGGTGGCTCCAGGGTTGAGGGGCTGGCTCCAGGATCACAGGGCTGGCTCCAGGATCAAGGAGCTGGCTCCAGGATCAAGGAGCTGGCTCCAGGATCATGGTGGTGGCTCCAGGGTTGAAGGACTGGCTCCAGGATTGAGGGGCGACTCCAGGATCGAGAGGCTGGCTCCAGGATCGAGGGGCTGGCTCCAGGACTGAGGGGCTGGCTGGTGTTTTCCTGCAAATTCTGAGCAGCTGCTGTGGTCCTGCCCATCCTGTCTGTCCATCCTGCCCTTGGATGTGGCTGAGCTGGGAGCTGACAGGGTCAGGAGCGCCATCTGTGCAAACCTCGTGTGCTCCTCCGGCACCAGCACAGGCGGGATGCCCTCAGTGCCACCCAGACATTCCTGGCTGGAATGCGGCCTCTGGACGAGCCCTGCTTCCCTAAGGTCACCCGTGGGCTTTCTTCTGCCATGTTCCATCCCTTTCCAGGATCTGAATGGTCCCTGGGGAAAAGGGATGAGCTTTTTCCAATTCTCTGGACACAGCCGGGCTGTGCTGGAACAACTGGCAGGGAAAGCAGGTCCTGTCTGGATTATTCATTTCCAGGGGAAAGGGAAAGGTTAATTTACAAGAATGAGAAAAAAAATGGCTCATTGTCAAGCTGAAAACAGAAAGGGAACAGGAAGAATTTTGGCATTTATGACTCTTGTTGTCATAGAAACAGAACCTGATATTTCCATAGAGCGATTCAGAGCAGTAACAAACGCTGGATTTTATAGCAGGGATGAATTAAGATCAAGTTAAAATTTCCAATACATTGTCAGGCAGATCAAATATTGGTTTGTTTTGTTTTGCCAAGTTGTTATCAGACTCCTTAAAAACACTGGTGATAAATGCAAATGGAACTGATCTGGTATTTTAGGGGATATTATCAGAATTTGGAGTGGCTGGGAGAGAGATTTTACAGAAGGCCAGGAAATGTGCCCAGATTTCCATGGGGACAGGGCATGTCCCACGGGACAATCCCCTTGCCTGCCCCACAGAGCCTCCTCCAGCCCCTCCAGCCATGTCCTGCACAAACCCCAGTTCTGTGCAGCTCTGGGTGTCCTGGGGCAGTTCCTGGAACTGAAATGGAACCTGCTGGAGCTCTGGGGGCTGAGAATTCCAGGCTTTCTGAGCTGGGGGGTGCTGACCCTCGGGCAGGCACCACATTTGACTTGAGCTCTTAGTGAGTGACAGCACTGGGGCTGTGGGTGTGTGGTTTGAACGGTGTTGTGTGATCTCACAGGGTGAAAAAGTCGGATTTAAGATTTTAGTGTATAGTAATGTGTGGGAGCCAAGATGGAGGATTGTGGGTGTTGTCTGAGTTCTTCTTCTTCACCTTCTTCTTTCTTCTTCTTCACAGATTTGGGTGGTTTTCTGTAATTGGGTGAAGGATGTCTGCATTGTGAACCTCAAATGGTCACTGTTGAGTGAAAAACATAAATAATATTGGTGTCACTTTGGCATTGGGTAATTATCTCTTGAATAGCCTTGGTAGGAGTTAGAAGGTCTCCATTTTGTCTCGTTTCTTTAACTGGCAGGTTGGAGCTCACGCTGTAAACCCTGTAAGTAGATAAAAGATAATAAACAACCCAGACCGAACTCGACTCTACGTTCCCCGTGTCTTCCATCCTGGCCTGGGCCGAGATAAAGCAGGCAGGACTGTAACAGGACCCCAGCAAGGGAGGAAGGGTGAGTTCTCTGGACAGCCCAGCTCAGGACCTGCCGCCCTCCCCAAGGTCTCCCAAACCAGGGACTTTGGCACAAGCAGCATTGCTCATGTTCCCCAGATCCAGCTTGTCACAGGAGGATATTAAAGTTATGGTGAGGATCTGATGTTTTCATCCCAGAGTGGCCACTCTGCATCTGGGACCACCAAACTCAGGCATTAAAGGGTGTTTTTTTTTTGACCATTTTGATCATGAGCCATTATCTTCCCTTTAGTTATGACTGGAGGGCTTCTCTGAAGGAGGTTCTGCTTCAAAGTGAGCACGTCTTTGAATAAAAATCACATTTGATTTAAAAAATTCCAGGAATGTGTGTCTTACCAGAGTTGTACATTACTCCTCATTGTTTTAATACACCAGCAAGGAAACCCCCCTTATCCTGCAACCCCCAAACCATCTTTCATACAGGTTTATTTACTTTGTTTTCCACCTGGACATTTTTTTTCCCATTCATGTAGTAGGTTGGAGGATCTTCTGCAGAGTCACCGTGCTTCTGTTGTTAAAAGTTGGAAATTGTGCCAAGATAGACCTTTGCCTTTTCTTTGGCATGGAGCTGTGTCAGAGAGGGTCAGGCTGGAGATCAGGGAAAGGTTCTTCCCCCAGAGGGTGGAATAGGCCCTGGAAAAGCTCCCCAGGGAATGGGCACGGCCCCGAGGCTGCCAGAGCTCCAGGAGCCTTTGGACAGCGCTGCCAGGGATGCCCAGGGTGGGATTGTTGGGGCTCTGGGCAGGGACAGGGGTTGGGATGATCCCTGTGGGTCCGTCCTGGCTCAGGAGGTTCTCTGACAATACTGAGGCAGTTTTTCACCTCAGGAGTATTTTTTCTGTCTTTTTCTGTTGTTGCTCTTCCCATGACTCTCAGAACCTTCTGCCTAAAAAATCGTGGTTTTAAATGCTCAATTCAGCCCTGGGCAGCACAATTTTCATGGATTAGCATAAAACAAGGAATGAGCAATGCCTGAGGCCTGCCGGTGTGTGTTTGGAGTGCTGGAGCTCCTGCTGGCCTCAGCCCCGGGGCAGGGTGGCTGCGGAATTCCCGCAGGGAATGTGCCCCTGCCTGCCTTGGGAGCTGCTGCTCCCTTTGCTCCGTGCTTTGGGAGCTCCTCCTGCTCCCAAACCATCCATCCCTGGCTGCTCAGGGAGAGAGGCTGCAGAACCAGCAGCCAGAGCTGGGAATGATCCTCCCTGTGCTCCCGGGCCAGGATCCCTGGCAGGGCTGCATCCCTGAGCTCTGCAGACTCTGGATTTAACCAGTGACACCACTCGGGTGCCCAGGGGAACAGGACAGGAGCCTCTGTCTCTCCTGCCACACCCAGAGCAGCAGAATTCCCGACCAAGGCCACTCCAGGCTCCCCAGGCTCTCTTCTTGAGCTGAGAGATTAAAAGGCTGAGAAGAAAATATGGATGGGACACGGTGAAAGGAAAAGGAGCAGTGCAGGGAGTGTGAAACTGCTCAGGGGTGTTTGGTGGCCACTGAGGATGTCACATCCTTCTCAGGGGAGGTCACATCCTGTTCCAGGCAAGACGAACCTTTGTCCCAAACTTACACTGCCCAAAATGCTTTCCCTGCCTCCTTCCCAAGGAGGAATCCCAGAATCCCAGACTGGATTGGGTTAAAGGGACCTGAAATCCCACCCAGTGCCACCCCTGCCATGGCAGGGACACCTCCCACTGTCCCAGGCTGCTCCAAGCCCAATGTCCAGCCTGGCCTTGGGCACTGCCAGGGATCCAGGGGCAGCCACAGCTGCTCTGGGAATTCCAGCCCAGCCAGGAATTCCCAATTCCCAGTATCCCAGAGCCTGTCAATGGAAAACATTCCCCTGCAGATGAATGAACAGGGTGAGAGTCTGGGAAGTGAATCCTGAAAATTCTTCTCTTTGCCACTGTTAAAGGATGCCAGCAGGGGCACACACCTTTGGAATTTGGAACACACACCTTTGGATTTGGGAACAGACCTTTGGAATTGGGAACACACACCTGTGGGATTGGGAACACACACCTTTGGAATTGGAAACACACACCTTTGGGATTGGGAACACACCTGTGGAATTGGGAACACACCTTTGGAAGAGGGAACACATCTTTGGAAGAGAGAACTCACACCTTTGGAAGAAGGAACACATACCTGTGGGATTGGGAACACATATCTTTGGAATTGGGAACACACACCTTTGGAAGAGGGAACACACACCTTTCAAAAGGGAACTCACACCTTTGGAAGTACCTGGTGTCTTTATTTTTAACTCTCACTTGGTGGAGCTTTAGCAGTGCTGGTTCACAGCTCAGCACTGCACGCAGCCCTCCGGCAGCTCAGCTGAATTCTCAATATTCTCATTTATTTTTTGCTAAAGCTTCAGAAGAGCGTGAGAAACTTCTCAGGATTTTACCAGAAATTCCTGAAGCCAGACAAGGATCAGACCCTCCTTTCTTGGAAATCCAGAGCTGTCCCTTGGGGTTCTGTGTTCCCTTCTCGCTCAGGAAGGGCTCAGCCCCTCCTGCCTCCATCGAGAGGGAAACCAAAGGGATGAGAAGCTAAAGGCTGGCGTGGGCCTGTCAGTGAAATATTCCAGGCACTTTCCAGAGGCTGCCAAGCCCTCCTGGATTTTCCTGGAGAGATAAAGGCCGTTAAATGCTCAGGCACACGTCAATACCCGGCTTTGATAGCTCCATCGATCCCGCCCGCTGCTGAGCCCTGACCGGGGCACGCATCTCCTGCAGAATTGATGGGAACTCGGGGATTCATCCTGCTCCAGCCCGGGCCTGGCTGCCCTCAGCAGCTCCAGGAGCACCTCTGCTCCCTCCTCATCCTCACGGGAGCCTGGGTCCTCCCGCCGACCGCAGTTCCTGGGAAACGATTTCTGCGTTTTCACAGAACCACGGAGCTGAGGAGAAATATGCGAGGCTGAAGTGTTAATACATCCCCGTGTCTGGCGTTTAGGAGTGCGTTTCCCAGAGAATACAGAAGCAATTGTTAATGTCATGTCTGATTTCCTTCCTGGAGACGGGAGACGGACAAAGATTTACTGGAAGTGTTCTTTTCCGCGGCCGGAGAGTGGATGCGCATTAGGCGGCTGACAGCAAAGATGAATCCTCTGGTGCCACCGCTGCTGTCCACTGTCCAATCTCCCTCCATAATTAATGAGCTGTCAGAGCTGCTCAGAGCCCGGGAAGGGATGGCTGGGACGCCAGGCAAATCGGCCCTGAAATGAGGAGTCAGCTCCCAGCTGCTCTTTTCCTGACCTTGCGACTCTCATTATTGATTCCGGGTAATTTCCACCTGTTTAGGGAAACCGAGAGTGAAGTCGCAGCGACAAAGGAGCTTTTCAAGTCTCCCTGTCAGGCTTTCCATCATCTCAAGTGTTTGGTCCCCTGCGCCTCCAGGGAATCTTCAATGCGTGAACTGCTCCAAAATATTTCCTGCTCATCCGGTTCTGAGCTTCAAAGTGAGAGTCGGGACCCAGAGCTCCTGTTTGTCACTGCAATCATTCATGGAGTAAAATATCATTGGAGTAGCTGAACTGCATTACTAAAACTGCTCACTGCATTCATTCCCGCGAGCTTATTAAAACTGAAGGTACTTAGTGAAAAGAAGCCCTCAGATTGCAGTGCGGAGTTGCAGTAACTGCATAATGTCCTTTATTACAAGACAAAGTGGTTTAGTAATGTTGTGTTTATTGAATTAATCCCCGTGGGTCTCTGGGTCACTGCCTTCAAGTGGAATTTGAGGATCCCACAGCCCTGTGGCTGGTGTTTGCTTTGAGGTCTGCTTTTTCCAGGAGATACATTCCAGGGAAGGGAAATTGCTCCTGTGGCTGGTGGCACCTGGGGGGACATGGGGGCACTGATCCCTGCAGTCACCTGTGCTGGGCCCTCGGGACTGTCCCCCTGCACCCTCTGACTGCCCAGGCTGGTCATGGTGATGCCTCAATTTTTATCTCCCATGTATTTGAGGTTCTGTGGTGGCCAGGGGCGCAGCTCTGAGCTCACAGTCAGTGTCACTCAGCTCTGCACACAGCAGGGACACAAAACAAATCCTTCTCCTGCTGCACACCAAGGACAGCTGGGACAAGTGTTCAGGCCCAAAGGCACAAACAAGGGTGGGCTGGAGGGAGAGAACAAGAAGGATGGGACTGCGTCACCTGCAGCTGGGATTGGACAATTCAACCCCAGTGTGCAAATGGACCAGAACTTGGAAAAGTGTGAGACCTGGTGACCGTTTGTCCATTTTGTGTCCATTTTGTGACCATTTTGGGTCCATGTTGGGTGCAGCCCTGGCCAGGCTCTTGTCCTGCCCAAGGTGTGTCCTTAAAGGCCTTTTAATAAATCTCTCCTTTATTTTCCAGCTCTATCCAGTCTCTGTTCCAGCTCAGCTTTCCCAAGGCACCACACACCTCCTAGGATGACATAAAATACAGGATTTTGCAGACCACAGCACATCCTCGGATGGCAAACCGAGTGCCCAGCGCTCACAGAGGGCCAGGCTGCAGCGGGGATGGATTCCTGACAGGAGTCTGGGATGGCTCCAGCATTCCCTCGGCAGCAGGGAAAGCTGGGCTGAGAGCAGAGCTCTGCTGGAACACCCTGGGCTCGGTTTTGCTTCACAGGCATTGCTTTTTCGGGCTTGCAAAACAGCAGGAATAAATCTGGAGGTGGGCAAGGTATCCCAAATCTGCCGTGGTTAACAAGGGGTAACAGGGAACATTGTGCAGCTCCGGGCAGGGCTGAGTGTTCAGAGCCTGCAGCTGCAATCCATGAACGTGTCAGGAGCTGCTGGCACCTCCAGGTGAGCTATCATTGCCCCGAGGAAGCTCCATCAGCCTCATTTCCACTGGAACCGTCTTCCCTGGGAGCTCAGCTCCTGCTGTGGCAGCACAGCCCACACTTTGCATTTTTATCTGCTGAGGAGATGAACCCACCCTGTAAAACATCCCGGCTCCTGCAGATGTGTCCTGCTGGTGTCAGGGGAGCTCTGGGTCGGCATTCCCTTATCTGCCGGCACAGCCTGGCCCTGCTGGGCCGTGTCCAGCTGCCTGGGAGCTCTGGGATGGGCTGGAACGGCTGGGACAGGCTGGGGTGGGGGCTGGGGGGCTGGGGATGAGGATGCCGAGGGGGTTGGGAGGGTGTGGGATGCTCAGAGGGCTGGGGGTGGGTGCTGTGGGGCTGGGGATGTGGATGCTGAGGGGGATGGGGTGGATGTTGATGGGCTGGGGATGAATGCTGAGGGCATGTGTGGGATGCTGAGGGGTCTCGGGCTCGGGTGAGGAGATTCTCCATGTGAGGGCTCCCCCAGCCCCTTCCATCCCCCACCCAAGCTGGGGCAGTAAAAGCTGCTCATCCTGCCCAGAGCCACCAGCAGAAGGGAACGGGATCATTGTGTGAGCAGGGAAGGGAACAGGATCATTCCGTGAGCAGGGAAGGGAACAGGATCATTCCGTGAGCAGGGAAGGGAACGGGATCATTGTGTGAGCAGAGAGAGGAATGGGATCATTTTGGGACCAGGAAAGGAAATGGGATCATTTTGGGACCAGGAAAGGAAATGGGATCATTGTGTGAGCAGGAAAGGGAATGGGATCATTGTGTGAGCAGAGAAGGGAACAGGATCATTCTGTGAGCAGAGAGAGGAATGGGATCATTTCGGGACCAGGAAAGGAAATGGGATCATTGTGTGAGCAGGAAAGGGAATGGGATCATTGTGTGAGCAGAGAAGGGAACAGGATCATTCTGTGAGCAGGGAATGGAACGGGATCATTCTGTGAGCAGGGAAGGGAACAGGATCATTGTGTGAGCAGGGAAGGGAACAGGATCATTGTGTGAGCAGGGAAGGGAACAGGATCATTGTGTGAGCAGGGAAGAGAACAGGATCATTGTGTGAGCAGGGAATGGAACGGGATCATTCTGTGAGCAGGGAAGGGAACAGGATCATTCTGTGAGCAGAGAAGGGAACAGGATCATTCTGTGAGCAGGGAAGGGAAGAGGATCATTCTGTGAGCAGGGAAGGGAACGGGGTCATTGTGTGAGCAGGGAAGGGAACAGGATCATTCTCTGAGCAGAGAGAGGAATGGGATCATTTTGGGACCAGGAAAGGAAATGGGATCATTGTGTGAGCAGGAAAGGGAATGGGATCATTGTGTGAGCAGAGAAGGGAACAGGATCATTCTGTGAGCAGAGAAGGGAACGGGATCATTCTGTGAGCAGAGAGGGGAATGGGATCATTCTGTGAGCAGCTCTCCGAGCTCAGTGCCTTCCAGAGGTGCATCCTGATGTGATGGAAAGCAAGTGTGGCACTGCAGGGCAGAAGGAGATGCCAGCCCATGAATAAATGAAATAGAAAAGCGATGCTGCCTTTAAAAAGGAGATAAAAGCAGGCTCTGGATGTAAAGCTGGAGGCAGGAGGCTCTCAGACTTGGGAGATGTGTCCTGGCAGAGAGAACAGATTGGGATTCTGCTCAGGATCCTCTGCACAGCCATCCCTGGAAGTCACAGAATTAATTCTCATGGGAGGAGAGGGAAAAGAAAGGATCCTGAATTAACAGAGTGGGAAATGAAGGGGTAACAAGTGTGTCTTCAGCAGCTGCAGGGAGGGGAAGTTCACTTCTCTTATTTGCCTCACGGGACATCTGTACTGCAAATTACAGTGGGATGTCCCAACTCTTTTACTTATTTAGAGTAGCCATAAATACATTTATTATTTCCTCTTTTTATTTTTTTTTAAATCTTGTGTCATATTTGCCTGTTTTACCAGCTGGATCTCACCTGTCCCTGATGGATCCTCCTCTCCCTGGCCTTTTCCCACAAGGAATGTCCCTCAGGAGCTGCCTCCAGCCCCGGGCACTGCTGGCTGCCCTCCTGCCACCCCTTCCTTCCAGCCACCCCTCCGTGCTCCTGGGATCTCTGCTTCGCTCAGCCCTGCTCTGGGACCTTGAGTGGCTCAGGAGCACAGACCCAGGGAAGGCAGGAAAATAGAGAGAGGGAAATTATTTAGGCTGAGAATGCTGGGAATTGATCCCAGCCAAAGACAAACCCTCATGTGAGTGTTTGGGGTGGGCGGGATCTTAAATCCCACCCAGTGCCACCCCTGCCATGGCAGGGACACCTCCCACTGTCCCAGGCTGCTCCAAGCCCAATGTCCAACCTGGTCTTGGGCACTGCCAGGGATCCAGGGCAGCCACAGCTGCTCTGGGAATTCCAGCCCAGCCCTCCCCACCCTCCCAGGGAGGAATTTTTTCCCACAATCCCATTGAAAAAGCCGTGGAATAGTGGCAGGAGTCAATCTCGGAGCAGTCTGGCTGCTGTGAGCACCCAGGGAACCCTCAGAGTTTCCTCTGAGCAGTCCGAGCTGTGATGAGAGGCTCAGGCTGTGTTTGTTTACAGCACATTCCAGGATCCCTCCATTCCCCACATTCCTGCTCCAGCACAGAGTTCAGGCTCCAGCACAGCTCCCAGAGCTCGGGAGGGCACAGTGGAAGCGGATCACTGAGAAAACCCAACATAAAAGGGTAATAACTACTTTGGGTTTCAATTCAGGGCTTTTTATGGCCCCACAAATCTCTGCTCAGCAGCGCCCGTGACACAGCAGGGCTGGGCAAAGGGCTGGGAGACGGAGTGGGGAGGAGGAGAGGACAGAAAATGAGCTCTGCCACTGGGGAAACATCAGTAAAACAGGTGCTGAGAGGGGGGAACATGTCTCTGCCAATGACTAATTACAGATTTGCATACAAAAATAAAGATATTAGTGTTTGAGTGAGGCGTTGCCTCCTTGCAGGCTCACACTGAAGGATTTCTTTCTGGAAAACAAAGAGTAAATCCCACATTGCCTCCTCATCCCTGCCTTTCCCAGGATGGAAATCCCTCTTTGCCTCCCCGTGTTCAGGCACAGCTCCCTGCGCTCTGTTTGCTGGATATTAACTTGATATCTGCAGTAAACTGAAGGGATGTTTGAGGTGTGTTGTTCTCTGGGCACGTTTGGGTTTTATGGCATTGCAGCGACCACGGCCTGACTCTTCTCCGTGCCACGGGTAACACATTCACCACTTGCAGTTTAATATTTCATTAAATATATCAGGGTCACCATTCCCAGTAACTGCTGCTTGCATTTTTCTTTCCTCCTTTAAAATAACATAAAAGAAAATAGGATTGAAATTAAAACAATGCAGAAGTTATAAAAACTCTCTAACTATATTCTGTGTCTCTATGGCTATTGCCCTCATTTCCCACTTCAGACTTATCTTTGGGTGACAGGAAGCCAAAACCCTGAAATGCTTTAATTAGGCTGAAAATCTTATTTAATAAAGTTCTGCTGGAGAGAACACAAGCAAATGCTTTTAACTTCATCAGGATCAGCCAGTGGAAGGCGGTGGTGACTTTTACTCTGCAAATGGCACCATAAATCAGAGCAGAACTGACACGAGGAGCAGTAACTGGGGCTGGTTTTCCATCGCTCCTGAGGCTGCTCTGAGGAGTCTCTCCTTCCCCAAAAAAAGTACTTTTTGCAAGGAAATCTGTTTATCCATCCTTTCCAGGCTAAGCATAATAACCAGCAGCTTTTTCCTGGAGAAGCTGTGCATGGACACAAGCCAGGGATCCCTGTGGGCCAGCCCTGCCTGGGGAGAGGCAAACCCAGCTCAGGGTGTTAGCCTTGAAACACACAATCACAGAATGATTCTGTGCAGGTGCTTTGATTGAAGAGCTCTGGGAATCAGGGGTGCAGG
This sequence comes from Chamaea fasciata, assembly GCF_029207755.1. NCBI lineage: Eukaryota > Metazoa > Chordata > Aves > Passeriformes > Sylviidae > Chamaea > Chamaea fasciata. The sequence goes on from NW_027094092.1 coordinate 62,550,254, forward strand.
ACACAGACCCAAATCTGACTCCCACATGGATTTGGGATGGACACGTTTTCATACCCTTTCGTTATATAACTACACATTAATTATTAAACCCATATTGTTCTATTGGATAAATTCTTGTAGTTTCCATCAGGCCCCCCAAACATCGTTTCTTATGATTTCTCATTTCTTAAACAATAATCATAGTCAAGGGCCAAACAATCACTACAATTAACACTCGTATCATTTATCACATGATGATCATGCAGGTGCAGTTTCACATGATCTGGTAAAGACAAACCCCAACCTTTGTTTCTAGGATAGTTTTTTGTTCCCTTTCCCAGGCCTATCCCGGCCCAACCTTTCCTTCCACCTCCCTGAATCTATTATATACAGTTCCCATGATTTTTAGAAACATTTTAACCCTGTGCTATCAACGAGGATGCACCTGGAATGGCAGGAACAAAATCCAGGGAAAACATCAGCCATTAGGAAAAACAACCCCAGCCCCCCACACTTCAGGGCATTAAACAACTTCTGAAGAGGCTGCCAGCAGCAGGGGTTGTGCACAGCGTGGAGCAGGACTGGGATGGGCTTTAAATGAATTCCCCACCCCAAAAATTCACGGAGCAGGGTGGGATGGGCTTTAAAAGAATTCCTCACCCAAAATTTACAAAGTAGGAGTGGGGTATGCTTTAAAGGAATTCCTAGCCCCAAAAATTCACAGAGCAGGGTGAGATTTGCTTTAAAGGAATTCCTCACCCCCAAAATTCACAGAGCAGGACTGGGATGGGCTTTAAAGGAATTCCTGACCCCCAAAATTCACTGGGGCTGTGCACAGCATGGAGCAGGATGGGAAAAGCTTTAAGGGAATTCCTCACCCCAAAAATTCACGGAGCAGGGTGGGAGGGACTTTAAGGGAATTTTTCACCCCAAAAATTCACAGAGCAGGACTGGGATGGGCTTTAAAGGAATTCCTCACCCCAGCAGTGCACAGAGCTGGAGCAGGAGGGGCTGGGTTGGGCTGGCAGCCTAAATCCAAAGGGATGTTCCATCCTTCTGGGACGGACAATCCAGGGATGGACATCCAGGGGCCAGAGAAGAGTCACAGGGTGGGCGATGCAAAAAACCTCCTTTCATTGAGGAAAGGGAATATACTGGAAACGATTTCGTACCTTACAAACAGAAATCCATAATTCCCGATGTTTTTCTGGAGGTGTGACCCCTCACAAGGATCTCTGGCAGAGCTCATGTCCACCCTTTCCCCTCACACTGGGCTTGGGGAGGTTGTCCTGCAGACCTCGGCCATTGGTGCAGCTCCCAAGTACCACCAGAACGTTCAGCACTGTTTGAAAACTCAGTTAAAACTACATGAAGTAGGCTCAAAGTACAATAAAATCCCAAAGTCATTAGAGTTGGAAAAGTTCCCCCAAGGGCATCCAGTGCCAACTGTGCCCGATGCCCACCCTGTCCCCAGACCAGAGCTCTGAGTGCCACCTCCAGGAATTCCAGGGACTCCAAATCTCCCTGAGCAGCCCCTGCCAAGGCCCTTTTCATCCGTGTTAATAAAGTTATTATCTGCAATATCTGCTAACTGCACCACTGGTTTGCTAAATTATCCCCGCTAACCCTTTTCCATTCCTAAGGAAACTCGGGTTTTTTTCCAGTTTGTCCCCTCAGGAACCTCCTCCTGCTGCCGGGCCCGAGCCTGCCGGGCTCTCAGCACTTTTCTGGGAGCTGCAGCTTCCCTTTTTCCCCACCATTTCTGCCCCGGCACTGCACACAGCTCTGAGCTGGGCTGAGGAACCAGGGACAGCTTCGAGCCGGGGCTGGAGATCCCCGGTTTTCGGGGAAAGATTTTCGGGACCAAGGACAGCTCCGAGCCGGGGCTGGAGATGCCGATTCTCTGGGTTCTCTGGGAATGATTTTGGGAATTTAATGGGCTGATGCTCTGGAATTTGGGGAATATGCCCCTGTATTCCTGGGAGTGTCCAAGGCCAGGCTGGACACTGGGGCTTGGAGCAGCCTGGGATGGTGGAAGATGTCCCTGCCATGGCAGTGGTGGCACTGGATGGGCTTTGAGGTCCTTCCAGCCCAAACCATTTCAGGAATTCTGTGGCAAAATAAAAGTTCTCCTCTAAAGCAAATTATTTAAAAATATTTTCTCCAGAGGCAACTGTTCTGCTCAAAGGCATCTTGCTGGGTGACTCCTGGCTAAGCTCACCCAGAAACTGTCAGTCCAGCAGAAAACTTTGG